>NW_016912476.1:0-942 GCF_001483705.2 Eufriesea mexicana
GACAATTGGGACGTCCTTTGTCTATCTAGAATTGCTTCTGAACTTGTATCATCACTGATCAGCTTGGTACAACGGGTACATTGCTCTACTGGTTGATGCACCAACTACTGCACTGGGAGTAGTAGATACCTTTGGCCATAACCGATGTATACACACATTATTTTAGAACTTCTGCGAAATATGAAACATAACTGGACAGACTGAACCGTCAGCTGCAGTACTGTGACGGTGGCTCTACTCAGAACGCTTATGTCAACTCTTAATATCTCGAGACATAACGGATCTACCTTTTGTCATTGTAGAATTGCTATAGAGCCCACATTATCATTGAAACGTTTAATACAGCTTCTACAGTGCCCCGTTGATGGATATACTAAATACCGCACTGTCAAAAATAAATACCTGTAGCCAAACCGTACTCTATATTGATTATTTTATACTTGCTGTTAAACTTCAGTTAACAGTGGACAAAGTAATTCAACCACTATTGAACTGTGATGATGGCCGTACACAGTACTGTTTCGTCGATTGTTATTGTCTCGAACGATAATTGGTCAGTCCTTTGCAAATCTATATTTCAAAATGACTTTAATCATCACTCTACTGATTAATACAACGGTTACACTGCTGTATCTGTGGATGTACTGAGAGCCGTACTGACAAACGCAAATACCTCTAGCAATGACAGCACTGTAGACATATTATTCTGGAATTGCTGTTAAGCTTAAGATATCAGTGAATAAATTTGTCCAACGGCATCAGTAATGCGATGAAGGCTGTATGCTTTGTCAATTGTTAACGCCTCGAGCGATAACCAGCAAGTCCTTCGTCATCCTAGGGTTGCGATGCAATGCAGCATCATCAATGAACTGGCTAATACAACGGCAACAGTGCTCCGCCGATAGATGTACTAATCACGGTACTGTCAATGATGAACGTCAG
>NW_016912477.1:0-204 GCF_001483705.2 Eufriesea mexicana
AACCAATGGCAAGTACAGCCATCTACTTGACAGAGAATAAGTCTATTCAAAACCTATAAGCTGAAATAGCTTGGTGATTAGATCGCCTATCGCCTGCAATCTAATTGCAATTACAGCCAGATACTTGGCAGAGAATAAGTCTATTCAAAATCAATTATCTGTTATAGCTTGCTGAATAGATCGCCAAACGCCTTCAACCACTGG
>NW_016912478.1:0-2134 GCF_001483705.2 Eufriesea mexicana
AACCAAATTTAACATAAGCAATCGTAGCCAAAATCAACCTAACCTGACGGGACCACTACTGCTGACCCCTCCAAAGCCACGGAGAATGTGCTAGAATGCAGTGGAGCGCAGGAATCCGCGGATGACAGTGTATAGTACAAAAGCCTACAGTATCCAATCATAACATCACCAGATGTGGCATGCCCAAACGTAGCATAACACAACCTAACGTGCCAAACCATCTTTTGCTGGCATCCCAGGAGCCAAGCAGAATAAACTAGAGCACAGCAGAGCGCAGAAGTTCACCTCTCTGCTGTGTATAGCACAAAAGTCAAACATACCCTGACATAACCTAACCAAAGCTAACCAATCCAAACGTATTGTACCTCAACATACCGTGCAGCGACAGTATTCCTGGCCTCACCTGGTCCAGAATGCAGTAGAGCGCAGTATATCGCAGAAACCCAGGGAATAGCAGTGTAAGGCACAAAAGTCAAAGTAGCCTATCCTGACCTATCCAAACGTAACATATCCAGACGTGACCTTATTCAATCCAACCTGACGACACCTCTATTGCTGGCCTCCACAGAGACGGGCAGAGTGTACCACAGCACAGTAGTGCGGAGAAATCATTGCTGTGAATAGGATAAGAGTCGATGACATTTGGACCTAACCTGACCTAACCTAACCTAAGCGAACGCTGCGTAACCCAACAGAGCGTGCCGCTGAAAATATTAGAGCACAGTAGGTCGCAGAAACCCACCTAATAAAAGACTATAGTACTGAAGTCCTAGTAATCCTGTCATAACCCAACCAAACGTAACGTAACTCAGCCTAACGTGCCGCGACCTCTATTGCAGGCCTTACCAGAGGCAAGCAGAAAATATTAAAGCACTTTAGGCAGCAGAAATCCACCTAATAGCATACCATGGCACTAAAGTCAGAGCTACCCTCTCCTAACCTATCGAACCGTAGCATAACCGAACGCAACCTGACTCAGCCTAACGTGCCGCGACCACTATTGCAGGCTTCCCAGAGACGAGCTGCAAGTAGAGAAAAAGTAGGGCACAGAAGTTTACCTGACAACAGACTGTAGCGCTAAAATCAAAGCTATATAACATCACTAATCCTAACGTGCCGCGCCCACTATTACTGGCCTCCCAAGAGCCAAGCAGAATACATTAGTGGAGAGTAGAACGCAAAAATCGATAGAACCGCAGTGTATATCAGAAAAGACAAAGGTGCACAAACGTAATACGAACCAGAATAACATAGCGAAACGTAGGCTAACACAAAATAACGTGTAGAGACCACTAAAGCTGGCCTACCTAGAGCCAAGCTGAAAATACTATAGGACTGTATGGCGCAGAAATACAACTAATAGCTGACTATAGCACTAAAGTCGAACCTATCCTCTCCTAACCTGTCCAAACGTAACTTATCCCAACTTAACATAACTCAAACTAACGTGCCGAGACCACCACTGCAGGAATTCCCAGAACCAAGCTGAGATTATTTGAGCACCGAAGGGCGCAGAAGTCCACCTAATAACAGACTATAGCACTTAAGTCAACGCTACCATTTCCTAACCTAGCCAACAGTAGCGTAACCTACCGTAACATAACACAGCTTAAAGTGTAGCGATCACAAATGCTGGCCTCCACGGTGCCAAGCAGAACACATTAGTGGGAGCAGAACGCAGAAATCCATGGAATCGACGTGTATATAGGAAAAGTCAATGCTACCCAAACTTAACACGAACCAACAGACCATTGCCAAACGTAGCCTAACTCAAAATAACCTGCAGAGACCATTATTGCTGACCTTCCTAGAGCCAAGCTGAAAATACTACAGCACTGTAGGGCGCAGAATTACAAGTCATAGCAGACTATAGCAGTAAAGTCAACGCTGTCCTCTCCTAGCGTAACCAATCGTAACATTACCAAACGTAACGTAGGAGAATCTAACGTGCGGCGACAACTATTGCTGGCCTACACAGTGCCAAGCAGGACACATGAGTGGGGAGTAGAACGCAGAAATCCACATCATCGCAGTGTATATCAGGAAAGTCAAAGCTACCCAAGCCGAACTCAAACAAACAGAACATAAGCGAACATAGCCTAACACTACCTAACGTGCCGAGACCGTTTTCGCT
>NW_016912478.1:5991-26516 GCF_001483705.2 Eufriesea mexicana
CAGAAATCGACCGAATAGCCGTGTACAGCACGAAAGTCAGAGCTATCCTGACCAAGCCTAATCTACCCTCACCTAACCTACCGTACCATAGCTCAAACTGACGTGCAGAGGCCACTATTACTGGCCACCCCAGAGCTAGCCAGAACATATTAGAGTAAACTGGATAGTACAAATCCACCAAATTGCATTGCACAGCACAAAGTTGAAGCTACCCTGCCCTAACCTAACGGAACGTAACATAGCCATACGTAACACAACGCAACCTGAAGTGACGCGACCATTATCGCTGGCCTCACCATAGCTTCTCAGAGCATAACAGAGCACAGTAAAGCCCAGAAAACAGCCGTATAGCGGTGCACAGTGCAAAAGTCAAAGCTGTCCTTGCCTAACTTGACCTAACCTCTCCTAACCGAACGTATCCTAACTAAAACTATAGCGCCACGACAACAGCTGCTGGCCACCCTAGAGTCGCGCAGAGTACAGTGGAGCAATGATGAGCGCACTAAACTTCCGAATAGTTGTGAACAGCACAGAAGTTAAAGTTATCCTGTCCTAAGCTAACCAAGCGTGACATATCATAACGTAACCTAACCAAACCTAACGTGCCTAGACCACTGTTGCTGGTATCCCCTTCGCCAAGCAGAACATATTATAGGTGAGTAGAGCGCAGGCGTCCATACAATGGCAGTGTATAGCAGAGAGGTCAAAGCATTCCTAACATAACCGAAACAAACCTAAATTAGCCAAGCGTAACGTAACTCTATCTAACATACCGGTGCCACCACAGCTGGCCACCCCAGATCCAAGCATTGTAAATTGGAGCGCAGAAGACCGCAGGAATCCACTGAAGATTAGTGCATAGCGTATAAGTCAAAGCCATCAGAACGAAACGAAACTCAACCTAACCTAGCCAAACGCAGTATGACCAAACCTGAAGTTTCTACACCACCATTGCAGGCCTCACCCGAGACAAGCAGAGCATCATAGAGGAGTCTAGAGCGCAGAAATCCATAGAACCGATGTGTATAGCGGAAAGGTCGAAGCTATCCAAAGCTAGCCAGAGCCAACAAAACATAAGCAAAGGTAACGTATCTCAATCTTACGCGCCGAGACCACTATTCCTGGCCTCCCCAGGGCATAGCGGAGCTTACTAGATCACATATGAGCGCATAAATCCACTGAACAGCAGTGTACAGCCAAAAGACAGAGCTATACCAGCCTAACCTGACAGAGCATGACACAACCAAGTGTAGCCAAACCCAACATAACGTACCTAGACCAATGTTGCTGACCTCCCAACTGCTAAACAGAATATACTACAGCACATTAGAGCACAGTGATCCATCGCATTGTAGTGTAGAGCAGAAAAGTCAAAGACATCCTAACCCAACCTGATGAAGCGTAACGCAACCAAAGTTAACCTAGCTCAACCGAACGTGCAACAACCACCATTCCTGGCCTCCGTGGAGCGGAGCAGAGGCTAGAAGAGTAATTCAGACCGCAGAAATCCACCGAATAGCAGTGTACAGAACAAAAGTCAAATGTAGCCTCTCCTAAGCTGACCTATTGTAAAATAACAAAACGTAACCTAGCTCCACCTAACGTGCTGTCTATTGCTGTCCTCCCCGGAGCCAACCAGAGCGTTTTAGGGCAGAGTATAGCGCAGAAATCCATAGAATGACAGTGTATAGCAGAAAAGTCAAAGCCATCCAGTCCTAATCCAAACAAACATAATCCAGCGGAACGTAGAATAACTCAAAATATCGTGCCGCGACCACTATTTCTGGACTCCTCAGTGACAAGCAGAATAAGGTAGATCAATGTGGAACGCAGTAAGTCTCCAAATAGCAGTGTATAGCACGAAAGTGTATGTCCTGACCTAACCTGACACAACCTAACTTAATCAAGCGCAGAATAACCAAAACTAACGGGGCGAGACCACTATTGCTGGCATCAACAGAGAAAGGCAGACCATATTAGAGCACAGCAGAGCGCAGAAATTCACCGAAGAAGAGTGTATAGCACTAAAGTCAATGCTATTATAGCCAAACATTTCCTAACCGAAAGTAACCAAGCGTAACCCAATTAAGACTAACGCATCACGACCACGATTCCTGGCGTCCAGAGATGAGAGCAGAGTATAGTAGAGCAATATAGAGCGCAGAAATCCACCGAAAAGCAGTGTATAGCACAAGACTCAAAGATACCCTCCCCTATCATAACCAAACGTAACATATCCCAACGTAACATTACTCAGCATAACACGACGAGACCACTATTGCTGGCCTTCCCGGAGCCAAGCAGAGCATATTGGAGGGGAGGGTAGTGCAGGAATTAATAGGATCGCAGTGCAAAGCACAATAGCCAAAGCTACATTATCCTAACACAACCAAGCGTAAATAACCGTACGCAGCATAACTCAGCCTAACGTGCCGAGACCTCTGCTGCTGGACTCTCCATAGCCAATCAGAATATGCTTGCACAGAGCAGAGCGCAGAACTCCACCGAATACTAGTGCACAGCACAAAGGTCGACGCCATCCGAACCAAATTTTGCCCAACCTTACCTAACATAACGTTACTTACCTCAACCAAACGTGCCACGAAAGCTATTGCTAGCCTCGCAGTGCCAAGCAGAGCAAAATAGATTAGTGTGGAGCGATGGAATCCACAGAACCGCAACGTATAGCTGAAAAGTCAAACATATCCAAACGTTACCCAAACAAACATAACCTAGCGAAACGTAGAATGACTCAACATAACATGCCGCGACCACAATTGCTGGTATCCGCAGAGCAAAGCAGAATATATAACTGCACATTATAGATCAGGAATCCGCCGCACTTCACTGTAAAGCAGAAGAGTCAAAGGCAACCTCACCTAACCCGAGCAAGCCTAACCCACCAAACGTAGCCTAACTCAACAGAACGTGTCAGGAACGCTATTGCTGCCCTCCCCAGAACCAAGCAGAGGCAATTAGAACAATCCAGAGCGCAGAAAAACAGCGAATAGCAGTGTATAGCACAAAATTCAAAGACACCTTAACCAAACGTAACCTAACTGAACATAACCAAACATAACATAACACAAACTAGCATTCCGAAGCCACTATTGCTGGCGCATCAAGATATAAGCCGAATATGATAGGGCACATTAGAGTGCAGAAGTCCATAGTATAGCAGTGATGAGCACAAGAGTCAGAGATATCATAACCTAACCCGACTGACCTGACCCAACCGAACGCAATATGACTGAACCTGGCGTGCCGCGGCCAGTATCGCTGGCCAGCTCAGAGTCGATTGGAGCATATTAGAGGAGAGTATAGCATAGAAGTCCATAGCATCGAGGTGTATTGCACAAACATGATGGCTATCCAACCCTAATCCATGCTGACATAACCAAGCAACACTTAGCCTAACACATCATAACGTGCTGCAAACATTATTCCTTGCCTCCCAGGTACAAGCAGAGTATAGTAGAGCCTAGTCGAGCTCAGAAATCCTCCGAATAGCAGCGTACAGCAAGGAAGTGAAAGATAACATGACCGAGCTTAACCTAACCTGACCTAACCAAACGTAGTGTAACTCGACACATCGTGACTAGACCAATATTGCAGGCCTCCACAGACCGAAGCAGAGCACATTAGAGCTCGTTAGGGCGAAGAAAACCACCGAAGAGAAGTGAATAGCACCAAATTCGAGGTAGGCTATACCAACCTAGCCAAACGTAACATATCCGAAAGTGGCCGAACACAACCCAATATGACGGACACCAATTGCTGGCCTCCACAGAGACAAGCGGAATGTACTACAGCACAGTAGAGCGTAGAAGTCAACCGCATTGCTGTGCAATGCGCAAAAGACGCCGGCAACCTGGTCAAACATAACCTAACCTAACCTAACTAAACGTGACTTGCAGCTATCACTATTATGTTACATTAGGGAGGTTAGGTTATGTTTAGTTCCGTTAGGATAGCCTTTACCTTCGTCAATACACTGTGTTTCTATGGATTTCTGGACTCTCTTCTCCCCTAATCTGTGCTGCTCGGCTCCGTGGTGGTCAGCAGTAGTGGTCACGGCACGATAAGCCGTGTTAGGTTGCGTTTGGCTATGTTACGCTTTGCTATGTTAGGACAGAGTAGCATTGACTTCTTTGCTACGCGCTGCTGTTCGGAGAGTTTCTGCACCGTACTGTGCTCTAATATTTTCTACTCGTCTCTCGGGAGACCAGAAAATGTGGTGTCGTCACGTTAGATTGTCTTCGGTTACGTTTTGTTAGTTAAGGTTGCGCTATGTTCGGTTGCGACAGCTTCGACTTTCCTGCTGTGCGCCGTTAGTCGGCGGATTCCTGCGCTCGTCTGTTCTCAACATCATTCTGCTTGGACCTATGGAGGCCAGCAGCAGTTGTCTCGGCACGTTGGTTTGAGCAATGTTACGTTTTGTGATGTGAAGGTTTGTTAAGTTAGGATCGAGTTGCTTTGACTTTCGTGGTATACACTGATATTTGTTGGATTCCTGCGTTCCTCCATGCTCTAACACGTTCTGCTTGGCTCTGTGGAGGCCAGCAATAGTGGTCTGGGCACCTTGCGTTGAGTTATGCTGCGTTTAGTTAGGTTACGTTAGGTCGGGCTATGTTAGCATATCTTCGACTTTTGAGCCATAAACAGCAATGCGGTGGTTTCTGGGCTTTACTGCGCTCTACTATATTCTGCTCTGCCCTGGGGAGGCCAGAAACAGCTGTCCCGGAACGATGGGTAGAGTTATGTAACGTTTGATGATGTGAAGGCTGGTTTTGTTGGTGTAGGGTAGTTGCGTCACTTGCGCAGTACACTCCTATTCGGTGCGATTCTGCGTTCTACTGTGCTCCAGTTAGACCTGTTTGGCCCTCGGGAGGCTAGCAATTCTTTTCTCGGCTCATCAGTTTGTGACAGGATGCGTTTGGGTACGTTACGTTTGGCTACGGAAGGATAGGATAGATTTAACCTTTGTGCTATACACTGCTGCACGGTGGATTCCCGTGCCCTACTCTCCTGTAATATTTTCTGCTGTGCTCTGCGGATGCCTGCAATATCCGTCGCGGCACGTTAAGTTGAGGTAGGTTACGTCTAGTTGTGTTATGCTTCTTCATGTTAGGATAGTATAGCTCTGACTTTTTTGTTACACACTCCTATTCCGTGGATTTCTGCGTTCTGCTGTGCTCTAGGACGTTCTCCGTGGCGCTGCGTAGGCCAGCAGTCACGGTCTCGGCACGTTAAGTTGGGTTAGGCTGCGTTCGATTAGGTTATGCTAGGATGTCCTCGACTCTTGTGCTATACACTGCAATGCGGTGGATTCCTGCGCTCTGCTGTTCTCTAGTGTTTTTTGCTTTACTCTGCGGAGGCCGGCAATGGCGGTCTCGGCACGTTAGTTTGGGTTATCACACGTTCGGCTTTGTTACGTTTGGTTTCGTTAGGATATGGTAGCTTCGACTTTTGTGCTGTACTCAGAGATCCTATGGATTTCTGCGTTCTACCCGTCTCTAGTATACTCCGCTTGACTCTGGGTAGGCCAGCAGTGGTGGTCTCGGCGCGTTAGGTTGTGTTAGGTTACGATTGGTTTGGTTATGTTGGTTTAAGTTTGGCTACGATTGCTTTGACTTTCGTGCTACATGCTGTTACTCGTTGGACATCTGCGATCTACTGCGCTCAAATATGTTCTTTTTGGCAATGGGGTGGCCAGCAAGAGTGGTCTCGGCACGTTGGGTTCAGTTATTTTACGTTTGGTAAAGCAAGGATGGGATAGCTACGACCTGGTCCTATACACTGCTACTAGGTTGCTTTCTTCACCCTACATTAATCTACTATACCCTGCTCGACTCTGGGGAGGCCAGCAATAGCTGTCGTGGCACGATACGTTCAGTCATCCTACGTTTGGTTTGGTTACGTTGGTTTGGGTTAGGTACGGATAGCTTTGTCCTTTCTGCTTTTCACTGGGATTCCATTTATTTCTGCGCTCTACTCTACACTATTATATTCTTCTTGGCTCTGGGGACGCCGGCAATATTTGTCGGGGCACAATATCTTTTGTTACGTTACGGTTGGCTGTGATACGATTGGTTATGTTAGGGTCGGATGGCAATTACTTTCGTGCTGTATACTGCTCTTCGGAGGACTTCTGCGCTCTAATCTGCTACAGTATGATCTGCTTCGCGCTGCGGTGGCCACCAATGTTGGTCTTGGCACGATAGGCGGAGTTATGTCTCGTTACGTTATGTCAGGTTAAGTCAGGTTCGGTTAGGATAGCCGTGTCTTTCGTGCTATACTTTGTTATTCGGTGGATATATGTGATCTAATGCTTTCTACTATATTCTGCTTGGCCCTGTGGAGACCAGTAATGGTGGTTTCGGCACGTATGGTTGAGTTAGGTTACGTTTCGTTGAGACAGGATGGGACGGCTTGGTTAGGATTTCCTTGGCTAATGTGCTATACACTCATATTCGCTGGATTTCCTGGCTCTACACTGCCCTACTATCCACTGCTCAACTATGGGTCGGCGAGCAGTAGCGGTCGTTGCACGTTTGTTTCAGTTAGGTTACGCTTGGTTAGGCCAGCTTTTACCATCGTGCTATACACTATTCTCCACTGGATTCCACTGATCTACTGTGCTCCAGTATATTCCGCTTGTCTCTGCGGTTGTCAGCAGTAGTGGTCTCGTCAAGCTAGTATGAGTTATGTTACGTTTGGGTATGTTACGCTTGGCCAGGTTAGTATAGGCTACTTTGACTTTTGCGATATTCGCTGCTGTTCGCTTGGATTCTGCGCTCTATTGTACTCTAACATGCTGTGATTCGCTCCGGGGAGGCCAGCAACATTAGTCGCTTGGCGTTATGTTGAATTTCACTACGTTTGGGTAGGTTTGGTTAGGAAAAGTCGGGTCAGGATTAGTTTGACTTCCGCGCTTTACACTGCAATGCGGTGGATTTCTGCGCTCTGCTATGTTCTGGAATATTCCGCTTGGCTCTGGCGAGGCCAGCAATAGTTGTCTCGGCACGTTAGGTTGAGCTATGCTACGTTTGGTTATGTTACGTTTGGTGAGGCAAGGACATGTCAGCCTTGACTTGTGTACTATACACTGCTATTCGGTGGATTTCTGCGCTATGCTCTGCCCTAAAACGCTCTCGTTGGCTCTGGGGAGGACAGCAATAGTGGTCACGGCACGTTAGCTTGATTTAAGTTGCGTTTGGTTATGTGACGCTGGACTAGCTTATGGTAGGCTACTTCGTCTTCTGTGCTATACATCGCTATTCGATGGATTCCTGCGCTCCAAATTGTGCTATTATATCCTGCCCGTCTCTGGGGAAGCGAGCAATAGCGGTCGTGGCACGTTATTTTGAGTTATGTTATGTGCGGTCAGGTTAGGTTGAGCTATGTTTGGATATGATAGCTTTGATTGGCGTGCTATACATTGTTATTCGGTGTGTTTATGAGATCTTCTCTGCTCTACTACATTCTGCTTGGATACGGGGAGGTCAGGAGCAGTGGTTGCTGCACGTTATCTTGAGTCATGCAGCGTTCGGTTTGGTTAGGTTAGGTCACGTTACGCTCCGGTGTCTATGGCTTCACCGCGATGCGGTTCGTTTCTGCGCTGCACTGTGCTCCGGTACGTGCAGCTTGTCACTGCTGAGGCCAGCAATAGCGGTCCCGACGTTTTAGGTTGAGTTATGCTCCGTTTGGGTTTGTTACGTTTGGCTAGGTTGGGGTAGGCTACTTTGACATTTGTGATATTCACTGCTTTTCGGTGGATTCCTGCGGTCAAATGTGTTCCAAAATATTCTGCTTGGGTATGTAGAGGTCAGCAATAGTATTCTCGGCACGTTAGGTTCTGTTTGTTTAAGCTCGGTTAGTTTAGGTTAAATAATGCTCGGCCAGGTAAACATAGACTTGCGTGATATACACTAATATTCGGTGTATTCCTGCGATGTATATAGCTTTACTATATTATGCTTAGCCATGTGTATGCCAGCAGTATTAGTCTCGTCACGTTATGTTGGGTTAGCTACGGTAAGGGCAGCTTTGACTTTCGTGTTATACACAGTTGTTCGGTAGATTTCTGCGCTCGACTGCGCTCTGCTTCATTCTGCTTGGCACACGGGAGGCCATCAATATTGGCCGTGGTACGTTAGATTGAGCTGTATTACGTTCGGTTATATTAAGGCAGGATATATTAGGTTAGGACAGCTTGACTTTTGTGCTGTACGCTGCTATTCGATGAACTTCTGCGCTCCACTGTTCTCTAGTAAGTCCTGCTTGGCTGCGGGGAGTGCAACAATAGCGGTGGCGGCACGTTATGTACAGTCTGGCTATGTTTGGTATATCCCGTTTGTTTGGGTTAGGCACGGGTATCTATGAAGGTAGCTATGACTTTTCTTATATACCCACTGATTATATGGGTTTCTGCGTTCTACTCTCCGCTAACATGTTCCGCTTGACACTGCGGTGGCTAGCAGTAGTGGTCTCGGCACGTTATGTTGAGTCAGCTTACGTGCGGATAGGTTGGGCTAGCCTACGTTTGGTAAGGGTAGCTTTAACATTTCTGGCGTACACTTCTATTCGCTGGACTTCTGCGCCCTACCGTGCTCTAATATGACCTGCTTGGCTCTGTGTTGGGCAAAAATAGCAATCTTGGGGCGTAAGTCTGTTTCAGTCTATGTTTGGTAACGTTCCGTTAGTTCGGGTTAGGCTTGGATAGCTATGACGTTTCTGATATACACAGCGATTATATGGATATCCGTGTTCTGCTTTCCACTAATGTTTTCCGCTTGAAACTGGGAAGGCCAGAAATAGTGTTCTCGGCACGTAATGTTGAGTAATGTCATGTTCGGTTCGGTTTAGTTGGGCTAAGTTTAGTGAGTATAGCTTTAACTTTTGTGCTGTACACGGCTATTCGGTGGATTTCGGCGCTTTACTGCGCTACAGTGAGACCTACTTGGCTCTGGGGGCCAGTAATAGTGGTCGCGGATCGTTAGTGTAAGTTAGGATACGTTCGGCTATGTTACGACTCTCTAGGTTAGGGGAGGACAGCTAATACTCTAGTGCTACAGTCTGCTATTAGGTGGAATTCTGCGCCCTACAGTGATTTAATACTTTCAGCATGGCTCTAGCACGGCCAGCAATAGTTGTCTCGGCAAGTTACGATGAGACAGGTTACGTTCAATTAGGTTGAATCAGGCTAAGTTTTGCCCGGATAGCTTTAACTTTTGTAATGTACACATCTTTTCTGTGGATTTCTGCACTCTAATGTGCTCTAGTTTGTCCTGCTTGGCTTTGGGGAGGGCAGCAACAGCGGTCGCGTCACGCTAGGTTGTGTCAGGCTACGTTTGGTTGTGTCCTATTGGCATTGTTAGGCTTTGGTAGATTCGACTTTTCAGACATAAACGGCGATTATATGGATTTCCGCGTTCTACTTTCCACTAATGATTTCCGCTTGACTCTGGGAAGGCCAGCAATAGTGGTCGCGGCACGTTATGATGACTCATGTTACGTTCGGTTATGTTGGGTGGGGCTACGTGTGGTAAGGATAACTTAAACTTTTGTGCTGTTCACTCCTATTCGGTCGATTTCGACGCTCTACTGTGCTCTAGTATGTCCTGCTTGGCTCTGTGGAGGGCAACAATGGCGGTCTCTGCACATTATGTTGATTTAGGCTATGTACGGTTATGTCTTTTTCGTTTGGGTTAGGGATGGGTAGAATTGACTATTATGATATACTCAGCGATTTTATGGATATCTGCGTTCTCCTCTCCATTGACGTGTTCGCCATGACTGTGGGGAGACCAGCAGCAGTGGTCGCAGCACGTTTGGTTGTGTCTGGCTACGTTTGGTTGTGTTCTGTTTGCTTGGGTTAGATACGCGTAACACTGACTTTTCTGATACACACTGCGATTCTATGGGTTTCTACGTTGTACTCTCCAGTAATGTGTTCTGCTCGGCTCTGGGGCTTCTAGCTATAGTGGTTGCGGCACGATATGTTGGGTAGTGTAATGCTTGTCTATATTCCCATCCTTTAGGTTACGAGAGGATAACTAGGACTATTGTGCTATAGTCTGCTATTAGGTGGATTTCTGCGCCCAACAGTGCTCTGATGTTTTCAGCTTGGCTATGGCAAGGCCAGCAATAGTGGTCTCGGCACGTTATGATGAGTCAGGTTACGTTCGGTTATGTTGGGTCAGGCTAAGCTTGGTCAGGGTTGCTGTAACTCTTGTGCTCTACGCTGCTATTGGCTGGATTCCTGCGCACTAATGTGCTCTAGTATGTCTTGCTTGGCTCTGGGGAGTTCACTAAATGCGGTCTCGGCACGCTGGGTTCGGTAAGGTTACGTTCGGTTATGTCACGGTTGGTTAGGTTAGGAGCGGTTGGCTTTGACTTTATTGCTATATTCTGCCAATAGGAGGTTTCCTGCTCCCTGCAGTGCTTTATTATTTATAGCTTGACCCTGGGAAGGCGAGCAATTGTGGCCCCGGCGATTTATGTTGTGTCAGGTTACGTTCAGCTCGAATGGGTTGGGCTATGTTTGGTCGGGATAGTTTTAACTTTCATTCTGTACGCTGCTATTCGGTGGAGTTCTACACTCTACTGTGCTCTAGTATGTCCTGCTTGGCTCTGGGGAAGGCAGCAACAGCGGGCTCGGCACGTTGGTTTGTGTTAGGCTACGTTTGGTTGTGTTCTGCTTGTTTGGGTCAAGCATGGGTAACTCTGACTAAACAGGAATGCACTGCGATTCTATGGATTTCTGCGTCGTACTCTCCACTAATGTGCTCTGATTGGCTCTGGGAAGGCCAGCAATAGTGGTCGCGGCAAGTTAGGTTTAGATAGGTTACGCTTTGTTATTTTACGAGGGGATTGGTTAGGAGAGGACAGCTTTGA
Source organism: Eufriesea mexicana (assembly GCF_001483705.2). Lineage (NCBI taxonomy): Eukaryota > Metazoa > Arthropoda > Insecta > Hymenoptera > Apidae > Eufriesea > Eufriesea mexicana. The sequence goes on from NW_016912478.1 coordinate 16,891, forward strand.
CTCTGGTGCTACAGCGTGCTGTTAGGTGGATTTCAGCCCCATACAGAGCTCTAATGCCTTCACCTTGTCCCTGTGAATGCCAGCAGCAGTGGCTTCTGCTCGTAACGTTGTGTCAGGTTATGTCCGGTTAGGGTCTGCCAGGCTAAGCTTTGTAGGTATAGCTTTACCATATGTGCCGTACACTGCTGTTCGGTGGATTCCTGCGCTCTACTACGCACCAGTATGACCTGCTTGGCTCTGGGGAGGCCAGCAATTGTGGTTGCGGCACATCAGTGTAGGTTGGGATACGTTCGGCTTTGTTACTATTATCTAGGTGAGAAGACGATAGCTATGCCTTTAGGGCTATACTCTGCTATCAGGTGGATCTCTGCACCATACAGTGCTCTAATATTTTCAGCTTGTCTGCGTCAAAGCCAGCAATAGTGGTCTCGGCACGTTATGATGAGTCAAGTTACGTTTGCTTATGTTTAGTCAAGCAACGTTTGGTCAGCATATCTTTGACTTTTTTGCTGCACACTGCTGCTCGGTGGATTTCTGCGCTCTGCTGCGCTCTAGTATGTCCTGCTTGACTCTTTGGGGGGGGGGGGCAACAATAGCGGTCCCGGCTCGCTAGGTTCAGCTACGTTACGTTTGGTTATGTTGCGGTTGGGTACGTTTTGAGAGGATAGCTTTGACCTTCGTGCTGAACTCTGCTCTTCGTTGGATTTCCGCGCTCTACTGTGTTCCTGTATGCCCTGCTTGGCTCTGGTGATGGCAGGAATAGCGCCCTCGGCACCTTAGTTTGAGATAGGCTGTGTTTGGATATGTTCCGTTGGTTTGGGTTAGGTTCGGGAAGGTAAGACTCTTCAGATATACACTGCGATTATATGGCTTCTGCCCTCTACCCTCCACTAATGTGTTCTACCAGGCTCTGTGGTGGCCAGCAGTAGAGGTCACGGCACGGTAGGTTTGGACAGATTACATTTTGTTATGTTACGAGTAGGTATCTTAGGAGCGGATAGCTTTGGCTTTAGTGCTACACTCTGCTATTAGGAGGGTTTCTTCTCCCTACAGTGCTTTAATATTTTCAGCTTAGCTCTGGGAAGGCCAGCATTTGTGGTCTCGCAGGATCTGTTGGGTCATGTTACGTTCGGTTAGGTTGGGTTAGGCTATGCTTGGTTGGGAGAGTTACAAGTTTTGTGCTGTACACTGCTGTTCGGATGGTTTCTGGGCTCTACTGCGCTCTAGTGTTTCCTATTTGGCTGTGGGGGGGGGGGCCTGTAATGGTGGTCGCGACACGTCAGTTTAAGTTAGGTTCCTTTCGGTATTGTTACGATTCTTTAGGTCAGGGGAGGGTAGCTGAGACCCTAGTTCTATAGTCTGCTGTGAGGTGGATTCCAGCGCGATATAGTGCTCCAATATATTCATCTTGGCCCCTTCAATGCCAGCAGTAATGGTCTCTGCACGATATGTTGGGTCATGCTACGCTCGGCTAGGCTGGGCTAGGCCATGTTTGGTTAGGATAGCTATAACTTTTGTGCTGTAAACTGATATTTGGGTGATTTCTGCGCGCTACTTAGCTTCAGTTTATCCTGCCTGGCTCTGTGGAGGCCAGTACTACTGGCGGCGGCACGTTTGCCGGAGTCAGGCTATGTCTGGCTATTTTCCATTGCTTTGGGTTTGGCTTGGGTATCTTTGATTTTTCTGAAATACGCTGCGATTGTATGTATGTCTGCGTTCTACTCTCCACTATCCTGTTCCGCCTGACTCTGGGGAGGCCAGCATTAGTGGTCGCTGCACGTTATGTTAAGGCGGGTAACTTTGGTTAAGTTACGGTTGGTTTGGGTAGGAGATGGAGGCTTTGACTATAGACCTATAGTCTGCTATAAGGTGGATTTCTGCACTCTACAGTCCAATAATATTTTCAGCTTTACTCTGGGAAGGCCAGCAATGGTGGTCTCTGCACGTTAAGTTGAATCAAGTTACGTTCGCTTAGGTTGGGTTAGGCAACGTTTGGTCAGGATATCTTTAACTTTTGCGCTGTGCGCTGCAATTCGGTGGGCTTCTGCGCCCTACTGTGCTGTAGTTTGTCCTGCTTGGCTCTAAGGGGGGGGGGGCGAAATAGCGGTCTCCGCACGTTAGGTTGTGTTATGCTATGTTTGGTTATGTTCCGCTTGCTTTGGTAAGGTTTGGGTAACTCTGACTTTTCCGACATGCACTGCGATACACTCTATGGATTTCTGCGCCGCACTCTCCACTAATGTGTTCTGGTTAGCTCTTGGGAGGCCAGCAGTAGTGGTCGCGGCACGTTAGGTTGAGTTATGTTAAGCTTGTTTATGTTAGACTATTATGATATACACTGCGATTCTATGGTTTCTGCCCTCTACTCTCCACTAATGTGGCTACTTGTATCTGTGGTGGCCAGCAACAGGGGTGGAGGCACGTTAGATTTATGTAGGTTAAATTTCATTATGCTACGGTTGGCTAGGTTCGGAGAAGATAGATTTGACCTTTGTGCTATAGTCTGCTATTAGATGGATTTCTGCCACCTACAGTGCTCTAATAGTTTCAGCTTGGCTCTGACAAGGCCAGCAATAATGGTCTAGGCACGTTATGATGAGTCAGGTTACGTACGGTTGGGTTGGGTCAGGCAAAGTTTAGTCAGGATAGCATTAACTCTAGTGCTGTACACTACCATTCGGTGGGTTTCGGCGCTCTACTGCGCTCTAGTATGTCCTGCTTGGCTCTGGCGATGCGAGCGACAGTTGTCGCGGCTCGTCAGTGTAAGTTAAGATATGATCGGTTAAGTTAAGATTCTCTTGGTTAGGAGGGGATAGGTATGCGTTTAGTGCTATTATCTGCTGCTATGTGGATTCCTGAACCCTACAGTGAGCTGATATTTTCAGCTTGTCTCTGGCCATGCCAGCAACAGATGTCTCGGCACGTTATGATGGGTCATGTTACGTTCGGTAAGGATGGGTCAGGCTAACTTTTGTCAGGATAGCTTCAACTATTGTGCTGTACGCTGCTATCCGGTGGATTTCTGCGCTCTACTGTGCTCTAGTATGCCCTGCACGGCTCAGGGGATGGCAAGCATAGCGTTCTCGGCACGTTTCGTTGAGTCGGGTCATGTTTGGCTATGTCCAGTCGGTTTGGGTTAGGCTCGAGTAGCTCTGACCCTTATGATATACATTGCGATTATATGGATTTCTGCATCCTACTTTCCACTAGCGTGTTCTGCTTGACTCTGGGGAGGCCATCAATCGCGGTCGCAGCACGTTAGGTTTTGATAGGACGGGTTTGCGTCTGTTACCGTTGGTTAGGTTAGGAGAGGACAGCTTTGATTCAATGCTATAGTCTGCTATTAGATGAATCCCTAGGCCCTGCTGTGCTCCAATATTTTCAGCTTAGATCTGTGAAAGACAGAAATAGAGGTCTCGGCCCGTTACGTTGTGTCAGGTTACGTTCGGTTAATTTGGGTTAGGCAATGTTTGGTCAGGAGAGCTTTAACTTTTGTGCTGTACACTGCTATTCGGTGGACTTCAATGCTGCACTGTGCACTGGTATGTCCTGTTTGGATCTGGGGGCAGCAGCATCGGTCTCGGCACGCCTGGTATATATAGGCTGTTTTCGGTTGTCTTCTATGGGTACGGGTTAGACATGGATAGCTTCGACTTTCACGATATACCCTGCGATACTATAGATTCCTGCGTCACACTCTCCGCTAATGTGTTCTGCTTGTCTCTGATAAGGCCAGAAATAGTGGTCGCGGCACGTTAGGTTGAACTTGGATACGTTTGGTTGTGTTACGATTGGTTAGGTGTCGGGAAATGGTTTTGACCGTAGTGCCATAGTCTGCTGCCAGGTGCATTTCTGCGATCTGCAGTGCTCTAGCGCTTTAGGCTTGGCTCTGGGAGTGCCAGCAGTGGTGGTCTCGGCACGTTATACTGTGGCAGGTTAAATTCGGTTGGGATGGGTTAGGCCAAGTTTGGTCTGGATGTACTGAACTTATGTGCTGTACACTGCAATTCGGTGGATTTCGGCATTCTACATCGCTCTAGTATGCTCTGGTTGGCTCTGGGGATGACAGAAATTGTAGTCTCAGCACCTTATTTTGAATTATGCCACGTTAGGTTATGTGAGGTTAGGACAGGTTATGTTTGGGTACCTTCCACTTTTTTGATATACACTGAAATGCGGTCTACTACTGAGCTCTACTGTGCTCTAGTACATTCTGTTTGGCTCTGGGGAGGCAAGCAACAGTGGTCTCGGCGCGATACATTCTGTTAAGCTACATTCGTTTATGTTACGTTTGGATAGGTTAGGCTAGCTTCGACTATTGTACTATGCACTGTGATTCTGTGGGTTTCCGCCCTTTGCTCTCCACTAATGCCTTCTGCTTGTCTCTGTGGTGGGCAGGAATAGTGGTCTCGGCACGTTAGGGTGAGATATGATACGTTCGGTTACGTTACGTTTGGTTGGGTTAGGATAGGATAGCTTTGGCTTTTGCGCTATACACTCGTATTCGGTGTATTTCTACCCTCTGCATTGCTCTGCAATACTCTGCCCGACACTGGGGAGGACAGCAATTGTGTTCTCGGCACGTTAGCTTTTGTTTGATTACATTTGCTTAGATTAGGAAAGGTTAGGTTGGGATAGCTTTTACTTATGTGATCAACACTGATCTTCTATGGACATATGCGCTCAACTATGCTGTATTCTATTCGGCTTCTCTTTGATTTGACGTTCATGCTGTACAATTCAATGCGGTGGATTTCAGCTCTCTACAGTGGCCTAGTACGTTCGGCTTGGCTCTGCGGAAGCCAGCAAATGTGGTCTCCGCACGTTTGGTTGGGATAGGCTACGCTTTGTTGGGTTACGTTAGCTCTCGTTAAGCTTGGTAGCTTCGGCTTTTCTGTTATAAACGGCGATTCTATGGATTTCTGCGCACTACTCTCCTCTAAATGCTAGGATAGGAAAGAGTTGACTTTTGAGCTATGCACTGATGCTCGGTGTCTTTGTACGCTCTACATAACTATACTGTACTCTGCTCTACTCAGGGGAGTCCAGCAGAAGCGGTTTTGGCACGATAGATTTAGATAGGTTACGCATGGTCAGCTTAGGTCAGGCTTCATTTGAAGTGCTCAATCGCTCTCTGCTGGTACCTGGGGACGCCTGAAATTGTGGCGGCGTCGCTAGGTTGAGTCATATAACGCTTGGTAAGGCTTGTTTGGCTATGTGTGGTCAGTGTAGCATTGCCTTGTGTGCTATACACAGCTACCCGGCGGATTTCTGCGCTCTACTGTGCTATAGTATACTCTGATCGACTCTGGGGATGCCAGCAATTGTGTTTTCGGTAAGTTATTTTCAGTTAGGCTACATTCGGTTAGGTTAAGTTAGGACGGGTTACGCTGGGATACCACTGAATTTTGTGCTACACACTGCAATGCGGATTACTGCGCTTTACTGTGCTGTATTGTGTTCCCCTTGGCCCTGGGGAAGCAAGAAATAGTGGTCTCGGCGCCTTATGTTGGGTTGTTATGTTGGGTTGGCTAAGTTAGGACCGGGGTAGCTTCGACTATTGTGCTATGCACTGCGATTATATGAACTCCTGCGCTCTACTCTCCTGTAACATGTTCTGCCTTTCTCTGAGGAGGGCAGCAATAGTGGTCTCGGTGCGTAAGGTGTAGTTGGGTTACGTTTTGCTACGTTGCGTTATGTCAGGTTTGGTCAGGATAGCTTTGACTTTTGTGGTATACACTGTTATACGTTCGTCATCTGCGCTCCGCATTGCCCCACTTTCCTCTGCTTGCCTCTGGGGAGAAAAGCAGTGGTGATCTCGGCACGTTAGATTGAGATAGGTTTCGATTGGCTTGGTTACGCTGTGTCAGGTTAAGTTAGGATGACTTTGACTTTTGTGCCTTGCGCATAAGCGCGGCGGATGTCTGCGATCTCCTGTGCTGTAGTGAATACTGCTTTGCTCTGGAGAGGTCAACAACTGTGGTCTAGGCACGTTAGGTTGCGTTAGATTACGTTTTGCTTTACTATGTTTGGTTATGTTTGGCTAGGGTAGCTTTGTCTCTTGTGCTGTACACTGCTATTCGGTGCACTTCGGCGCTCTACTGTCTTCTAATATTCCATGCTTTGCTCTGGGAATTCCTGAAATAATGGCCGCGGCGCGATAGATTGGGCTAGGTTACGTTTGGTTAGGTTAAGATGGTTTGGGTTCTGTGAGGGTGTCTTCGACTTTCGTGCTGTGCAGGGCCATTATATGGACCTGTGTGCTCTACTGTGCTCTATCATATTCTGCCTGCCTTTGGGGAAGCCAGAGTTAGTGTTCGCGGCACGTTAGGTCTGATTGCTTTACGTTTGGTTAGGTCAGGTTTGGCCTGGTTAGGTTAGGATATCTTTTATCTTTGTGCTATCCACTGGTATTTGGTTGGTTTCTGCGCTCTTCTGTGCTCTACCATGCTCTGCTCGACTCTGGGGTGGACAACAATAATGGTTGCGGCACGGTACATTTTGATAGGCTACGTTTGGTAGTGTTGCAATTGGTTGGGTTAGGACAGTATAGCTGTGGCTCTTGCGCCATACATCACTATTCTGTGGATTTCTAGGCCCTACGTTGCACTACTATACTCTGCTCGCCACGGAGGAGGCCAGCACTAGTGGTCTCGGCACTTTATGTTGAGTTATGTTACGTCCCGTTCGGCCAGGTAAGGCTAAGTTTGGTTAGGGTATCTCTTACTTTTGTGCTGTGCACTGATATTCGTTGGATTCCTGCGCTCTACTGTGCTCTATTATGTCCTGCTTGCCTCCTGCGAGGGCAGCAATAGTGGTCTCGGCACGATAGGGCAGGTTAGATTACGGTTGATTGCGTTACGTTTGGTCTGGTTAGGATAGGGTGGCTTTGACTCTTGTGCTATGCACTGCTATACGGATATCCGCTGCGCTTTAGTCAGCTATATTATGTTCTGCCTGACACTGGGAAGGCCAGCTATGTTATCCTCGGCACGTTATGTGTAGCTAGGCAACGTTCGATTTGGTTAGGTAAGGAAAGGTTAGGTTACGGTACCATCGACTTTCGTGCAACACACTGCAGTGGGGTGAAATACAGCGCTCTACTGTGTTCTAGTATACTCTGCTTTGCTCTGCGGAGGCAAGTAATAGTTGTCTGGGTGCGTTCGGTTTAGTTGAGCAACGTTCTGTTATGTTACGTTTGACTTCGTTAGGATAGGGTAGCTTCGACTATAGAGCTATGCACTGCGATTCCTTGGACGCCTGCAATCTACTCTCCTCTAATATGTTCTTCTTGTGTTTGAGGATGGCAGCAATAGTGGTGTCGGCACGTTAGGAATAGTTACCTCGCGTTTGGTTACGTCACGTTTGGTTAGGTTTGGATGGGATCGCTTTGACTTTTGTGGTATACACAGCTGTACGTTAGGTCTCTGAGCTCTACTGTGCACTGATATGTTCTGTTTGGCTCTGTGCCCGACAGTAATAGTGGTCCGCTACGTTTGGTTGAGGTAGGCTACGTTTCGTTGGGATATGTTAGCTATGGTTAGGTTTGGGTAGCTTCGAATTTTCTGCTGTACACTGTGGTCCTATGGGCTTCAGCCCTCTACTCTCCCCTAATATGTTCCACTTGGCTCTGAGGATGACAACTGTAGTGGTCGCGCCACGTTAGGTTGGGTTACGTTACGTTTGAATACGATACGATTGGTTAGGTTATGTGCGCCTAGCTAAGACTTCTGCTCTGCAGACTACTATTCGGCGGATTCCCGCTCTCTACTGTGCTGTAATATGTTCAGCTTGGCCCCAGGTGGGTCAGTGATTGTGGTATCGGCACGTTACGATGAGTTAGGCTGCGATTGGTTGGGTTAGGGTAGGTCAGGTTAGGCTGCAATAACTTTGACTCTTGTGCTTTACACTACAATTCGGCGGGCTCCTGCGCACTACTGTGCTCTATTATACTCTGGCTGGCTCTGTGGAAGTCATCAATAGTAGTCTAGGCACGTTACGCCTTGTTAGGTTACGTTCGGCTATGGTATGCTTGGCTATGTTAGGCTGGGATAGCTACGAATTTTGTGCTATACACTCTTATTCGTTGGAATGCTGCACTCTTCTGTGCTATAATATGTTCTGCTTGTCTCATGGGGGGCCAGCAATGGTGGTTTCGGCTCGCTAGGTTCAGTTAGCCATCGTTCGGTTAGGTTAAGTTGGTTTCAGTCAGGTCAGGATAGCTTTGACTTTCCAGGCATAGACTCTTATTCGGTGGATTTCTGCGCCCTGATGAGCTCTACTATACTTTGCTGGCCTCTGGGGAGTCCAGAAATAGTGGGCGCTTCGCGTTAGGTTGAGGTAGGCTACATTCGGTTATGTTACGATTGGTTAAGTTATTGGAGGATTGCTTCGACTTTTGTGCTATACACTGCGATTCGGTGGTCTTCTGCGCTCCACTGTGGCCTGATATGTTGAGATGTTGTCTGCGAAAGACAGCAATAGTGGTCTCGGCACCAAATTCTGAGGTAGGCTACATTTGCTTGGGTTAGGTTAGGTCAGGCTGTGTTCCGTTATCTTCGACTTTTGCGCCTTAAACCGCGTCGCCGCGGATTTCTTTGATCTACTGCGCTCCAGTGTATTCTGCTCGGCTCTTGGGACGTCGGCGATAGTAGTGTAGGGCGTTTAGGTGGAGTTGCGGTGCGTTTGGCTACGCTTCATTTTGTTGGGTTAGGCAAAGGCAGCTTTGACTTTTGTGCTATACACTGCAATTCTATGGACCTCTGCGCTCTTCTCTGCGCTATCACACTCTCCTTGTCGCCGTGGACGCCAGGAATAGTGCACTCGGCGAGTTAGTTTGAGTTAGGCCTCCTTTGTCTGGGTTAGGTTGTGACAGATTTGGTTATGATATGTCAGACTTTTGCGCTTTGCGCATCAGTGCCGCAGACTTCTGCGCCCTCCTGTGCTGTAGTATATTCTGCTTACCTCTGTGGAGGCAAGCAATAGTGGTCGCGGCACGTTAGCTTTTGTTTGATTACGTTTGCTTAGGTTAGGAAAGGTTAGGTTAGGATAGCTTTTACTCATGTGATCAACACTGATCTTCTATGGACATGTGCGCTCTACTATGCTGTATTCTATTCGGCTTCTCTTTGGGAACGCCAGCAGAAATAGTCGCGGCACATTTGTTTGGGTTTCGTTGGGCTAGGTTTGGTGAGGATGTATTTGACTTTTGCGCTACACACTGCAATGCGGTCGATTTGTACGTTCTACTGTGCTCCAAGGTGCTCTGCGTGGCTCTGGGGAGGCAATCAATAGTGGTCGCGGCACGTTAGGTTGACTTATGATACGTTCGTTTATACAGCGTTTGTATAGGTTAGGATAGGGAAGGGTTGACTTTTGAGCTATGCACTGATGCTCGGTGTCTTTGTACGCTCTACATAGCTATACTGTACTCTGCTCTACTCAGGGCAGTCCAGCAGTAGCGGTTTTGGCACGATAGATTTAGATAGGTTACGCATGGTCAGCTTAGGTCAGGCTTCATTTGGCAGAGATAGTTTCCATTTTTGTGATGTACTCCTCTATTCCGTGGATTTCCGCGCACCACTGAAATCTAATATGCTCTGCTATGCACTGGGGAGGCCAGAAAG
>NW_016912478.1:26703-45959 GCF_001483705.2 Eufriesea mexicana
TAGGTCTGCTTATGTCAGGTTCGGTCAGGGTATCTTCGAGTTTTGCGCTATACACTGCTCTTCGGTGTGCTTCTGCGCACTACTGTGCTCCAGAGCATTCTGCTTGTTCTTGTGGAGGCCTCCAGAAGTGGTCTCGTCATGTGGGGTTGAGTTATGCAACGTATGGTTATGTTACGGTTGTCTAGGTTTGGACAGGCTACTTTGGCTTTAGTTCTATTTACTACTGTTCGGTGGATTTCTGCGGTCGAATGTGCTCTAATGTGCACTGCAAGGTACTAGGAGGCCAGCAATAATGGTCTCGTGACGTTATGTTGTGCTACACTACCTTAGGGTAGGTTAGGTTAGGTCAAGTTGGGTCAGGATATGTCCGACTTTTCTGCTACACACCGCAATGTAGTGGATGTCTGTGCTCTGCTATGCTCTATTATATTCCAGTTTGCGCTAAGGAGGCCAGAAATAGTTGTCTCGGCATGCTAGATTGAGCTAGTCTGCGATTGGTTATGTTACGTTTAGTGAGGATAGGTCAGAATAGTTTCGACCTTTGCGCTATACCACGCTGTCCGAGTATATCAGCGCACTACTGCGTTCCAGTATTTTCTGCTCGGCTCAGGCGAGGCCAGCAACAGAGATTTCTGCACGTTATGCTGAGTTATGTTACCTTTGGTTTGGATAGGTTATGTCAAGCTCGGTCAGGTTACCTTTGACTTTTGAGCTATACAATTAAATGCGCACTGCTGCCCTCTAGTATATTCTCCTTGCCTCTGGGGAGGACAGCAATAGTTGTCTCGGCACATAACGTTGGGCTATGCCCTGTTTGTTTATGTTACCTTTGGTGAGGTATTCTAGGCATCAGCGCTATAAACTGCTACCTCCCGATATCTGCGCTCTACGGCGTTCTATATATTCTACATGACTCTGCAAATGCCTGCAATAGTGGCCTCCGCGCGCTAGTTTTAGATAGGCTACGTATGCATCTGACAATTTTGGTTGTGTTAAGAGAGAGTAGTTTAGACCAATGTGCCTTACACCGCAATTCGGAGGACTTCTGAGCTATACGTTGCTCTACTACACTCTGCCCGACTCTGGGGAGGCGAGCAATAGCGGTCGCAGCACGTTAGGTTGAGTTTGGTTACTTTTGCTTTAGTTAGCTTGGGTTACGTTTGGGCAGGAGAGCTCTGACTTTCGTGTATTTCTGTTATCTACTGCGTTCTAATACCTTCGGCTTGGATCTGTGGATGCCGGCGATAGTGGTCTCGGCACGTAAGGTTGAGCTAGGTTACGTTTGGCCATGTTGGATTAGGACATGTTAGCGTAGGGCATCTTCGACTTCTGTGCCTTTCACTACAATGCGGTGGGTTTCTGCGCTCTACTGTGCTGTAGTACATTCTGCTTGTCTCTGTGGGGGCCAGCAATAGTGGCCTCGTCATGTTAGGTTGAGTTATGCTATGTTTGTGTGTGCTACGTAGGGCTAGGTTAGAATAGGCTACGCGGGCTTTTGTGCTATTCATTGCTATTCGGTGGATTTCTGCGCTCTAATGTTTTCTAATGTGCCCTGCTTGGATCTGCGAAGGCCAACAATAGTGACCGAGGCACGTTATGTTGAGCTTTACTACGTTTGGTCAGGCAAAGTTAGGTCAAGTTAGGTTAATGTGCCTCGGCCTCTTGTGCTCTACACTGATAGTCGGAGGATCTGTGAACTCTAATGCGTTCTAATGTGCTCCGCTTGTCTCTACGAAGGCCATCAATTGCGGTCGCGCCACGTTATGTTTAGTTAGATTACGATTTTTTACGTTAGGTTCGGTTAAGTTTGGTTAGGATATCTTTCACTTTCCTGGTATACACTCTTATTCAGTGCATTTCAGTGATCTTCTCTGCTCTGGTACATTCTGCTTGTCGCTGTGGATGTCAGCAATAGCGGTCTAGGCGCGTTATGTTGAGTTAGATTTCGTTTGGCTACGAATTGTTTCACTAGGTTAGGCTAGGGTAGCTGTGACTTTTGCGCTACAGACTGATGTTCGGTGGATTCCTGCGCACTACAGTGACCAAGCATGCTCCGTTTTGCTTTCGGGTGGCCAAGAATAGGAGCCACGGCTCGCTAGGCTGAATAAGGTTTCGTTTGGTTTGGTTAGGTTTGTCTGGGTTTGGCCAGGATATATTTGACTTTTGTGCTGCACACGAGAATGCGGTGGACTCCTGCGCTCCACTGTGCTCTAGTATGTTCTGCATGGTTCTGGGGAAACCAGCAATTGCGGTCTCGGCACCTTATGTTGTGATGGGATACGCTTCCTTATGTTATGTTACCTTAGGTTAGGTTCGGACACATTCGGCTTTTCTGCTGTACACTGCGATTGTATGGATCTCTTCGCTCTGGCCTCCTGTAATATGCTCTGCTTGACCATGTGGAGACCAGCAATACTTGTCGCGGCATGTTTGGCTGGGTTCTGTTTCGTTTGATTGTGTTACGATTGGTTGGGTTAGAAGTATCTCGTCCTGACCATTGCGCTATACACTGCTATTCGGCGGATTCCTGCACTCTACTCGGCTCCATTGAAATCCAGTTGGCTCGGTGGATGTAAGCAATAACGGTCTAGGCATGTTAGGTTGTGTTATGTTTCGTTTGGTTATGCCATGTTTGGTTATGTTAGGACAGGGCAGCCTTGACCTTTGCGATATATACTGCTATTCAGTGGAATTCAGCGCTCTACTGTGCTGTAGTATGCTCTGATTGTCCCTGTCGACGCCAGCAATAGGAGCCTCCATGAGTTAGCGTGAGTTACGGTACGCTTGGTAATGTTACGTTTGTTTGCGTAAGGTTTGGAAAGCATCGACTTTCCCGGCAAAGACTGTTATTGGGTGGACTTCTGCGCTCTACTCAACTCTACTATACACTGTTCGACTCTGTAGAGGCCAGCAATATTGGTCGTTGCACGTTAGGTTCCGTTAGGCTACGTTTGCGTATGTTACGATGGGATAGGTTGGGAGATATCAGCTTCGACTTTTTTGCTATACAATGCCATATGGCGGATTTCTGCACTCTACTGTGGTCTAATATGTTCAGCTTGGCTCTGGGAAAGACGGCAATAGCGGTGGAGGCACCTGACGTTGAATTAGGCTACGTTCGGTTAGGTTAGGTTATGTCAAGTTGGGATAGGATATCCTAGACTTTATTGCTTTACACTAAAATGCGGTGGATTTCTACTCTTTTCGGTGCTATAATACGTTCAGCTTGGACCCGGGATAGCAAGCAATATTGGTGTCGGCACGTTACGCTCTGTTAGGATATGTTCGGATAAGTTAGATTAGGTCATGGTAGGTTTAGATATCTTTGACTTTTGCGCTTTACGCTGCAATGCGGCGGTTCTCTGCGCTCTACTCTGCCCTGGCATGTTCCACTTGGCACTGGGGAAGCCAGTAATAGCGGTCTCGGCACATTAGGTTGAGATGCGGTACGTTTGGTTATGTCATGTTAGTATAGGTTATGTTTGGATAGCTTCGACTTTTCTGCTATACACTGCGATCGCATTGATCTCTGCCCTCTACTCTCCTCTAATGTGCTCTTCTGGACCCTATGGAGGCCAGCACTGCTGGTCGCGGCACGTTACGTTGAGATAGATTACGTTCGATTATGTTTGTTTAAGTCGGGTTAGGCTACGATATTCTAGACTTTTATGCTCAGCACAGATATTCCATGGACTTCTGTGCTCTACTGCGCTGTATCGTACTCAGCTTGCCTCTGGGGACGCCAGCAATAGTGGTCGCGGGACGTTAGGTTGAGTAATATTACGTTTGGCTGGGTTAGGTTAGGTTAGATTTGGACAGGACATCTTTGACTTTTGAGCCGATCACTGCAATACGTTTGATCTTTACGCTCCACTGCGGTCCCGCATATACTGGTTGGTTCTGCGGAGGCCAGAAATAGCGGCCTCGGCGCTTTAGGTTGAGTTATGTAATATGTTGGGTTAGATTAGGACAGGATAGATCTGACCTTTATGCCATACACTGCTATTCGGAAGACTTCCGCAGTCGACTGCGCTCTACTGTAATCTGCTTGGCCCTGCGTCGTCCAGCAATAGTGGTCGCGGTTCGTTTTGTTGTCTCAGGCTTTATTTGGTTAGGTTATGTTTGTATGGGGTAGGCTTGGAGAGCTTTAACTTTTCTGCTGTACACTGCGATTCTATGGATTTCTGCTCTCTACTCTACACTCATATGTTCTGCTTGGATGTGGGGCGGAGGGGGGGAGGCAGCAGGAGTTGTCGACTCACGTTATGTTAAGTTGAGTTACGTTTGTTTACGTTACGATTGTATCTGTTATGAAGGTCTAGCTTTTTCTTTTGCGCTATATACTGCCGTTCGGCGGAACTCTGCACCATACTGTACCATAACATATTCAGCTTGTCTCTGGGTGGGCGAGCATTAGTGGAACCGGCACGTTATCTTGAGTTGGGCTACGTTCGGTTAGGTTAGGCTAGGTCTGGTTAGGTTGGAACACGTTTGGCTTTTGTGATTTTCACTGCAATGCGGATCATTTCTGCACTCTAATCTGCCCCAGTATGTACAGCTTGTCTCTTTGTGGACCTGCTTCAGTGGCACCGGCACGTTACGTCGAGTTACGCAACGTTTGGTTAGCTTACGTTAGATCAGGTTAGGCTAGGGCAACTTTGACTTTTGTGCAATAAGCTGCCATACAGTGGATTCCTGCGCACTACGTTGCTCTATTATGCCCTGCTGGACTCTGGGGGGGCCAGCAATAGCGGTCGAGTCGCGTTAAGTTCGGATATGTTACGTTCGGTTATGTCACGATATGTTAGGTTCGGAGGCTACAGCTTTGACTTTTGCGCTGTTCTATGCAGTCTGGCGTAATTCTGCACTCTACTGTGCTCTAATATGTTCTGCTTGGCACTGGAGATGCCAAAAATTGTGGTCCGGTTCGTTAAGTTTAGTTAGACTACAATTGGTCTGGATAGGTTTGGTCGCGTTACGTTGTGACATATTTGGCTTTTGAGATATGCGTTGCTATTCGGTGGCTCCTCCGATCTACATTGCCCTAGAATATTCCGCTTGGCACATGGGGATTACAGCAGTAGCGGTATCAGCACGTTAGGTGCGGTGTGGATACGTTTGTTTACATGACATTTGGATAGGTTAGGACAGGGTAGCTTTGACTTTTGTGCTATACACAGCTATTCTGCGTACTCCTGCGGTCCACATTGGTCTACTCTGCTCTGCTCTGCTCTCGGGATGCCAGCAATGGTTGACGCGGCAAGTCAGGTTGTGTCAGGTTACGTATGGTCATGCAAGGATACGTTGTGTTAGGTTAGGGTAGCTTTGACTTTTGTGGCTCACACTGCTGTTCTATGGACTTCTGCGCTCTTGCGAGCGCTATCGCAATCTGCTTGCCTATGTGGACGCCAGGAATTGTGATCTCGGCACGTTACCTTGATCTATGCTACGTTCTGTTATGTTACGTTTGATGAGGTTATGATATGACATTTCAGACTTTTGTGCCATTCACTACTATCCGTGGATTTCTGCGCTCTACGGTGTTCAAATATCTTCTGCTGGCTATGGGGAGGCCAGCGGCAGTGGTCGCTGCACGTTAGTTTGAGTTACGACGCGTTCCTTTGGGTAAGGTTAGGTCAGGTTATGTTAGGACATATTCGACTTTTGTGCGATTCGCTGCAACGCGATGGGCTCCTGCGCGCTACTGTCCTCTAACGTACTCTGCTTTTCTCTGTGGAGGTCAGCAATAGTGGTCTCGTCTGGCCAGGATGAGTTCGGCTACGTTTGCATATGTTACGTTTGGGAAGGTTAGGATGGGCTACACTGACTTTTGCTATTTACACTGCTATTCCGTGGGTTCCTGTGATCTACAGTGCTCTACTGTGGTCTGCTTGGCTCCGTAGTTGCCAGCAGCAGTGGCCGCGGCACGCTCTGTTTAGGTACGCTACGCTTAGCTTGGCTAGGCTAGGTCAGGTACTGTGCTTGTATCTTCGACCTTTGTGCTATTCTCTGCAGTACGGTGGATTCCTGCGCACTACTGTACTCTAGTATACTCCGCTTGTCTCTGTGGGGGTCAGCAATAAATGTCTCGTCATGTTCGGCTGAGTTAGGTTACATTTGTGTGTGTTACGTTTGGCCAGGCTAGGATGGGCTACTTTGACTTTTTTGCGTGGTGGTCTCGGCAAGATAGGCTGAGCTTTGCCACGTTTGGTTATGTTCCGTCTGGCGAGGTTCGGATGGGATACTTCAGACCTCCGAGCTATAAACTGCTATATTCCGGTATTTGCGCTCTACGGCGTTCTATTGCTTTCTGCTTGGCTATGGGGCGACCAGCAATGGTGATCTCGGCACGTTATGCTGAGATATGTTACGTTTGGTCAGGTTAGGTTAAGTTAGTTTGGATTTTGCGCTGCACACTTCAATGCGGTGGATATATGCGTTCTGCTGTGCCCTAGTATATTCTGCTTGTCTCTGCGGAGGCCAGCAATAGTGGTCTCGTCATGTTTGGTTGAAATAGGCTACGTTTGTGTGTGTTACGTTTAGCTAGGTTAGAACCGGCTACCCGGACTTTCGTGCTATTCACTGCCGTTCGGTCGTTTTCTGCGATCTTGCATGCTCTAATATGCTCTGCTTGGCTCGGGGGCAGCCAATAATAGTACTCCCGGCACGTCAGCTTGTGTTAGGTTACGTTCAGCTGGGTTAGGTTAGGAAGGTTTGGTTAGGGTTTCTTCGAATTTTGTGCTATGCTCTGAGATTCGGAGGATGTCCGCGCTCTACCTTGCTCTACTATAATCCGCTCCACTCTAGGGAGGCGAGCAATAGAATTTGCGGCACGTTAGGTTCAGCTAGGTTATGTTTGGTTGGGATGGCTTTGTTTTTCGTGCTGTACACTGCCTTTCGGTGGATATCTGTGATCTATAGTGCTGAACTACATTCTGCTTGACTACGGGAATGCAAGCAGCAGTGGTCGCGGTACGTTATGTTGAGTTATGCTATGTCCGGTGCTGATAGGGTAGGATAGTTTAAACTTATGCGGTATACACTGCTATTCGGTGGATTTCTGCGCTCTGCTGTGATCTAGTATATTCTGCTTGGATCTGGGTAGGTCTTCGGTAGTAGTCTCGGCACGATAGGTTGAGCTATGCTACGTTTGAGTGTGTTACGTCTGGTGAGGTTAGGATAGGATCGTCCAGACTTTTGTACTATACGCGTCTATCCGCGTATTCCTCCGCTCTACTTCGCTCTACTGATTCCAGCTTGGCGTTGGGGAGTCCAGGTGCAGCGGTCGCGGCAAGTCATGTTGGGATATGCTACGTTCGGCTAGGCTAGGTTCGGGCAGGTTGGGTCACGATATCTAAGGCCTCCGTGGTATAAACTGCTATTCGATGGATTTCTGTGATCGACTGTGCCTTACAGCATTCTACTGGGTTCTGCGGAGGCCAGGTGCTGTGGTTGCGGCACGTTGCGTTGAGCTATGCTACGCTTTGTTGTGTTGGGTTAGGTCAGGTTGGGTTAGGATATATTCGACTTTTGCGTTATTCACTGGAATGGGGTGGATTTCTGATAACTACTGTTCTCTAGTACATTCTGCTTGTGTTCGCGGATGCCAGCAATAGTGTTCTCGTCGTATTCGGCTGAGCTAGGCTACTTTTGGTTTTGTTACGTTTGGCTAGGTTAGGATAGGATACTTTGGCTTTTGTTCCATGCACTGCTATTCCGTGGTTTTCTGCCCTCTAGTGTGCTCCAATATGCTCTGCTTGGCACTGGGGTGACCAGTGATAGTGGTATCTGCAGGTTAGGTTGTGTTGCGGTACGTTTCGTTGTGTTACATTTCGTGAGGTTAGGATAGGATAGTTAAGACACTTGCGCTATACGCTGCTGTCCTCCAACTTCTGCGATCTACTGCGTTTTAATATTCTGTACCTGGCTCTGGGGAGGACAGCAATAGTGGCCTCGGCGCTTTGGGTTTAGTTTGGTCACGTTTGCATATGACAGGTTTGGTTACGTTAGGACAGAATATCTTAGACTTTCGTGCCATTCACTGCCATTCGGTGGATCTCTACACCCTACTGCGCTCCAATATGTCCTGCTTGGCTCTGCGGTGGCCAGAAATATTGATCTCGGTGCGTTAGGTTGGGTTAGGTTCGGATATGTTAGGTTATGTTCGGATATCTTCGACTATTGAGCTATTCACAGCAACGCGGTGGGTTTCTGCGAATTACTGTGCTCTAGTACATTCTGATTGTCATTGTGGAGGCCATAAATAGTGGTCACGTGATGTTAGGTGGAGCTAGGTTACGTTCGCATATGATACGTTTGTTTAGGTTAGTATAAGTTGCTTTGAATTTTGTGATTTACACTGCTATTCTTTTAGTTTCTGTAATCTCCTGCTCTGTACTGCATTCCGTTTGGCTCTGGGGAGGACAGGAGCAGCGGTCGCGGCACGTAATGTTCAGTTAAGCTACGTTTGGTTGGGTTAGGTTAAGCCAGGATAAGATAGGCTATCCTCGACTTCTGCAACATACACTGCAATTCGGTGAATTTCTGCGATCTGCGTTTCTTTACTATACTCTGGTCGACTTTGTGGAGGCGAACAGTACCGATCGCGGCAAGTCAGTTTTTGTCGGGTTACGCTTTGTTACGTTAGGTTAGGTTAAGCTTGGTTAGGGTCGCTATGGCTTTTGTACTATACACTCTTATTCGGTGAACTCCTGTGATCTACTCTACACTACCACATTCGGCTTGCCTATTGGGAGGCCGTGTGCAGTGGCGTTTTTATGTTACATTCAGATATGGTACGTTCGGTTAGGTTTGGTTTGGTCAGGTTAGGATAGGATACCTTCGACCGTTGTGCTATTCACTACAATGCGGAGGATTTCTGCGCACGACTGCACCCTTGTACATTCGGCTTTCCTCTGTGGAGGCCAGCAATAGTAGTCTCGTCCTGTAAAGTTGATTAAGGTTACGTTTGGCTATGTTAGGTTTGGCTAGTCTGACCATTGTGCTATACACAGCTCTTCGGTGAATATCTGCGCACTAATGTGCTCTAATACGCTCTGCTTGGCTCTACGAATGCCACCAATGGCGGTGGCGGCACGTTATGTTTAGCTATGCAACGCATGGTTATGTTTGTCCATGCAAGGTTAGGTTGGGATATCCACGACTTTTATGCTATAGACTGCATTTCGGTGGATTTCTGCGCTCCTCATTGATATACTGCACTCTGCGCGACTCTGTCGAGGCGAGCAACACCGGCCGCGGCACGCTAGCTTCAGTTGGGTTACGTTTGATAGGGATAGGTTAGGTTAGGCTTGGTCAGGGGTGCATTGACTTCCTTGCTATGCACTGTTATTCCGTGGACTTCTGCTCTCGGCTCTGCTCTCCTGTATTGTGCTTGGCCCTGGGGAGGCCAACAATAGCCGCAGCACGTTATGTTGTGCTTGGCTACGTTTGGTTAGGTAAAGCTATGTTTAGTTTGGTTAGGATAGCTATGAATTTCGTACTATACACAGTTTTTCGGTGGATTTCTAGGTTCGACTGTGCTCTGCTTCCTTCTGCTTGCCTATGGCCAAGGAGCAGTGGTCGCAGCACGTTATGTTGATATATGCAACGTTTGGTTAGGCTTGGCTATGTCAGGTTGGCTAAGGATATCTGCGGCCTTTGTGCGGTTCACAGCGATGCGGTGGATTTCTGCGCTCTCCTGTGCCCGAGTACATTCTGCTTGTATCTGTCTCAGGCTAGCATCAGTGGTCTCGTAATATTCGGTTGAGTTATGCTATGTTTCGGTACGCCTCGTTTGGTTAGGTTAGGATAGAATGGATTAGACTTTTATGCGATACGCTGCTATTTGGTGGATTTCTGCGATGTACTGAGCCTTGATATGTTCTGCTTGCCTCTGGGGCGGCCAGAAATATTACACTCGGCGCGTCAGTTTCAGCTGTGTTACTTTTCGTTTGGTTAAGTCAGGAATGCTTGGTTAGGATTTCTTTGACTTTTGTGCTGTGCACTGCTATTCGGTGTATTTCTGCGCACTACATTGCTCTACTACACTCTGCTCAGGTCTGGGGAGGCGAGCAGTAGCGGCCGCGGCACGTTAGGTTGGGTTAGGTCATTTTTGGTTAAGTTAGGTTTGGTTCTGTTTGGTCAGGAAGGCTTTGACTTTCGTGCTATACCCTGTTATTCGGTTGATTCTTGTGATCTACTGGGCTGTACTACATTCTGCTAGGCTATGGGGAGGACAGGAGCAGTCGCCCCGGCACGTTATGTTGGGTGAATCTACGTTTGGATTGGTTAGCTTCGGTCAGGTTTGACTTGGGTATCTCCGACTTTTGTGCTGTTCACGGCAATGCGGTTGATTTCTGCGCACTGCTGTGCTCTAGTATGTTCTGCTTGTCTCTATATAGGCCAGCAGTAGTGGTCTCTTCATATTGGGTTGAGTTAGATTACGTTTGTGTACGTTACGTTTGGCTACGTAAGGATAGGCGACTTTGACCTTTGTATTATACAGTGGTTTTCCGCGGATTTCTGCCCTCCAATGTGCTCTAATGTACTTTGGTTGGCCCTGGGGTGGCCAGTAACTGAGGTCTCGGAACGTTAGGATTGGTTATGTTTCGTTTCGTTAGGCTAGGTCGGGAATTATGGGTTAGGATTTCTATGACTTTTGTGCTATACACTGCTATTTGGTGCATTTCTGCGCTCTACAGTGTTCTAATACTTTCTGCTTGGTCCAGTGGATGCCAGCAGTAGTAGTCTCGGCACGTTAGGCTGAGATGGTTACGTTTGTGTATGTCAAGTTTGGATTGCTTAGGAGAGGATGGCTGTGGCTTTTGTGCCATGCACTGCAAGTTAGGTTTGGTTCTGTTTGGTCAGGAAGGCTTTGACTTTCGTGCTATACCCTGTTATTCGGTTGATTCTTGTGATCTACTGGGCTGTACCACATTCTGCTAGGCTATGGGGAGGACAGGAGCAGTCGCCCCGGCACGTTATGTTGGGTGAATCTACGTTTGGATTGGTTAGCTTCGGTCAGGTTTGACTTGGGTATCTCCGACTTTTGTGCTGTTCACGGCAATGCGGTTGATTTCTGCGCACTGCTGTGCTCTAGTATGTTCTGCTTGTCTCTATATAGGCCAGCAGTAGTGGTCTCTTCATATTGGGTTGAGTTAGATTACGTTTGTGTACGTTACGTTTGGCTACGTAAGGATAGGCGACTTTGACCTTTGTATTATACAGTGGTTTTCCGCGGATTTCTGCCCTCCAATGTGCTCTAATGTACTTTGGTTGGCCCTGGGGTGGCCAGTAACTGAGGTCTCGGAACGTTAGGATTGGTTATGTTTCGTTTCGTTAGGCTAGGTCGGGAATTTTGGGTTAGGATTTCTATGACTTTTGTGCTATACACTGCTATTTGGTGCATTTCTGCGCTCTACTGTGTTCTAATACTTTCTGCTTGGTCCAGTGGAGGCCAGCAATAGTAGTCTCGGTACGTTAAGTTGAGTTATGTTACGATCGGTTGGGCTTGGTTAGGCGAGTTTCGTAGGACACCATGAACTTCAGTGCTATTCACTGCAGTGCGGTGTACTTCTTGACAGTACTGTGCTCTTGTACATTCTGATTGTCTCTGTGAAGGCCAGCAATAGTGGTCTCGTCATGTTAGGTAGAGCTGGGCAACGTTTGAGTAAGTGACGTTTCGCTATGTTAGGGTAGGCTTCTTTGACTTTTGTGCCATACACTGCATTTCGGCGGATTTCTGTTATTTAGATAGCTCTACTACGTCCTGCTTTGCTCTGGGGAGAACATGTGCAGTGTTCGCGGCACGTCATGTAGGGTTGTGCTGTGTTTGGTTCGGCTTGACTATGTCAAGTTAGGTTAGGGTATCTACGGCCCTTGCGCCATTAACTGCAATGCGGTGGATTTCAGCGCTCTAATGTGCTCTAGTGCATTCTGCTTGTATCTCTCTCAGGCTAGCAACAGTGGTCTCGTAATGTTAGGTTGTGTTAGACTACGTTTGGTACGTCACGTTTGGCTATGTTAGGTGAGGCTACTGTGACTTTTGCGCTATTCGCTGTTGTTCGGTGGGATTCTGCGCTCTACTGTGTTCTAATACTTTGTGCTTGGGCCTGTGGATGCCAGCAGTAGTAGTCTCGGCACGTTAGGCTGAGATGGTTACATTTGTGTATGTCAAGTTTGGATTGCTTAGGAGAGGATGGCTGTGGCTTTTGTGCCATGCACTGCCGCTCGGTGGATAGCTGCGCTTTACTGTACTCTAATATGCTCTGCTTGCCTCTGGGGAGGCCTGTAACAGTGGTCTTGGCACGTCAGTTTGAGTTAGGCTACGATTGGTTTGGTTACGTTTAATTGTGTTAGGTTGGGATAGTTTTCACGTTCGTGGTATACACTGTTATTGGGTGGACTTTTGCGCCCTACATTGCTGTAATATGCCGTGCCTGCCTCTGGGGAGGCTAGCAATATTGTCCTCGGCACGTAACGTTTAGCTACGTTACGCTCGGCTCGGCTAGGTTAAGAGATGTTATGTTAGGATATCTTTCACTTTCGTGCCATACGCTGCAATGCGGTGGGTTACTGCACTCTAACGTGCTCTAGAATATTCTGCTTGACTCTGGAGAGGCCACAAAGGTTGGACCCGACACCCTAGATTCAGTTAGTTTACGGTTGGCTTTGCTATGTTTGGTTACGTTTGGTTAGGATAACTACGCCTTTTGTGCTGCGCACTGCTTTTCGGCCGATATCTGTATAATGCATTGCTCCACTAGCGTCTGCTTGAATCTGTGGAGGCCAGCAACGCCGTTCGTGGTACGTTAGGTTGAGATGGTTTCCCTTTGGTAAGATTAGGTTAGGTTTTGTTTGATAAGGATGGCTTTGTCTTCTGTGCTATAAATTGCTATTGGGTGGATTTCTGCGATCTAACGTGCTCTGGCATATCCTGTTTCCATGTGGGGATGCCAGCAGTATTGGTATCGGCACGTTAGTCTGCATAAGGTTGCGTTCGATTATGTTACGTTTGGTTAGCCTAGGATTTGGTAGCTTTGACTTTTGTGCTCTACACTGCTATTCGGTTGATTCGTGCGCTCTACTGTGCTCTAATACGCTCCGATTGGCGCTGGGGGTGCCAGCAATAGTGGTCGCGGCACGTTAGGTTGAGGTAAATAACGTTCTGCTATGTTACGCTTGGCTAGGTTAGGATAGGATAGCATCGACTTTTGTGCTGTACACGGCTGCTCGGTTGATTCCTGTGCTCTTCGTTGCTCTACTATACTCTGCTGGACTCTCGGGACACGAGCAATCGTGCTCGTGGCACCTTAGGTTTAGTTAGGTTACGTTTGGTTAGGTTTGACTTGATTATGTTAGGTCAGGGTAGCTCTGCCTTTCGCGCTGTCCGCTGTTATTCCGTGGATTATTACGCTCCCCTGTGCTCCACTCTAATCTGCTAGACCCTGTGGAAGCCAGCAATATTAGTCACCGCACGTAACGCTCTGTTTGCCTACGCCTGGCCAGGTTGTGTTATATTGGGTTAGCCTTGAATATCTTTGAATTTTCTGCTGTATACTGCTATTCTATAGATTTCTGCGCCCTACTCTCCTCTATATGTTCTACTTGCCTCTGCTGATGCCAGCAACAGTGGTGGCGGCACGTTAATTTGAGCTTGGTTACGTTTGGTCGTGTTACGTTTGGTTAGATTAGGGTAGGGTTACGTCGACCTTTGTGCTATACACTGCAATTAGGTGGACTTCTGCGCTCTTCGTTGCTCTAATACACTCTGTTCGACACTGGGGAGACCAGCAATAGCGGTCGAGGCAAGATAGGTTGAGTTACGTTACGATTGGTTTTGTCATGTTTGGTTAGGTTAGGAGAGGATAGCTTTGATTTTTGTGCTATACACTGCTGTTCGGTGGATTACTACGATATACTGTGCCCTAATATGCTTTGCCTGGCTCTGGGGATGCCGGCAATAGTGTGCTCGGCACGTACGGTTGAGTTAGGTTACGTTTGGTGAGAGGAGGCTTGTTTGGGTTAGGTTTCTTTATCTTTAACATTCTTGGCATAGACAGTCATTCGGTGGATTTGGGCGCCCTCCTGTACTATAATTTGTTCGGCTTGGCTCTGCGGAGACCAGCAATAGATGTCTCAGCCTGTCAGATTTAGTTATTCTATGTACTGCAAGGTTAGGATGTGCCAGGTTTGGTAAGGATTGCTTTGGCTTCTGTGCTACACACTGCTTTTCGGTCGATTCCGGCGCTATACGTTGGTCTGCTATACACCGCTCGACTCCGGGGAGGGCAGTATAAGTGGTCTAGGCCCGTGAAGTGGAGTTAAGTTACGTGTGGTTATGCTACGTTCGCTTTGGTTAGGTTCGGATAGATTTGACTTTCGCAGTATACGCTGCCATTCGGTGGATTTCTTCGCTCTACTTTGCTCTAGTATGTCCTGCTTGTCTCTGGGGAAGCCAGCAATCGTTGTCTCGGCGACATAGGTTGAGATAGGATACGTTTGGTTAGGTTATCATAGCCCTGGTTTGGTTCGGATAGCTTCGACCTTTCTGCCACACACTGCGATTCTATGGATTTCTACGCTCTACACTTTTCTATAACCATCTGCTTGGCTCTGTGGAGGACAGCAACACTGATCGCGGCATGTTAGCTTGGGATAGGTCACGCTACGTTAGGTTATGTTTGGTTGAGTTTGGTTAGTATAGCTTTGCCACATGTGCCCAGAAAGTGTACCCTATGGACTTCTGTGCTCTACTCTGCTCCACCATATTCTACGTGCCTCTGGTGAAACGAGAAATAGTGGCCACGACACGTTGGGTTTAGTTACTCTACGTTTGATTAGGTTAGATAGGCCTGTTTATGTCAGGATATCTTTGCCTTTTGCTCTATACATTGCTATATGGCGGCTTTCTGCGCTGTACTGTGTTCTGCTGTATTCTGCTAGACTCTGGGGAGACCAGCATTAGTGTTCCTGGCTCGACAGAATGCGATAGGGTACGTTTAGTAATGTTACCGTTGGTTAGTGTAGGATAGGGTAGCTTCGACTTTTGCGCTATATTCGGGTTTTCGGAAGATTTCTAGGCTCTCCATTGCTCTACTGTACTCTGCTCCACTCCGGAGTTCCAGTAATAGTGTTCTCGGCACGTATGGTTTAGTTAGTCTAGGTTTGGTTAGGATTTGTAGCATGCATTATATTTGGTTTGTTTCGACTTTCTTGCATTTGACTGTTGTTCGGCGGATGCCTGATCTCTACTGTGCTTTAATATGTTTTGATCAGTCCTGTTGAGGCCAGCAACAGTGTTATCGGCAAGTTAGGTTATGTTAGGTGGCGTTTGGTTATACTACGTTTGGATAGGTAAGGGTGGGATAGCATTAACTTTTGTGCAGTACAGTGCTGTTCGGTCGATTTCTGCCCTCTACTGTCGTCTAATGCTCTCTGTTATGCTCTGGGGATACCAGATATTGTGCCCGCCGCGTGTTAGGTTGAGGTGGGTTACGTTTGGTTAGGTTTGTTAGGGTTAGGTTGGGATATCTTTGACTTTCGCGCTATGCATTCTCATTCTATGGACCTCAGCGCTCTATTCTCCTTTAATATACCCTGATAGGCAACCAGGAGGCCAGCAATAGTTCTCACGGCACGTATGGCTGTGATAGGATGCGTTTGGCCTCGTTATGTTGGCCTTGGTTGGGTATGGTTGGCTTCGACTTTCCAGCTATGCACTGCGATTTTATGGATTTCTGAGCACTACTCTCCTCTGTTATGCTCTGCTTGGCTCTGTGGGAGCGGCAAAGCTGGTCGCGGCAGGTTAGGTTGTGTTACGTTCCGTGTAGCTAGGTATGTTTATGTCGGGCTAGGTAAGGATAGCTTTGACTTATGTGTTTAACACTGGTGTCCTATGGCCTTCTGTGCAGTATTGAACTCTATCGCCTTCTGCTCGTCCCTCGGGAAGCCAGCAATAGCGTCCGCAGCACGTTATGTTTAACTACTCTACGTTTGGTTAAATTCGGTTAGGCCTGCTTAGGTTTGGATATCTTTGACATTTGTGCTACACATTCCAATGCGGTGGATTACTGCGCTTCACTGCGCTCTAGTATATTCTGCTTGGCTCTGGGGATGCAAGCAGTACTGGTCTCGGCACGTTAGGTTGGGTTATGCTACGTTTGGCTGGATTAGGATAATACAGATTTGACTCATGTGCTATACACCGGTATTCGGAAGTTTTCTGCCTCTACTGCGACCGAATATTCTCTGCTTTGACTGGAAATGCCAGAAATTGTGGTCGTGGCGCGTTTCGTTGTGTTGGGTTACGTTCTGTTAGGTTAGGATTGTTAGCGCTTGAATAGAATGGATTTGACTTTCCTGGTATAGACTGCCATCCTTTGGACGCCTGCGCTTTACTATCCTTTAGCATGCTCTGCTTGTCGCTGGGAGGCCGGCAATAGGGCACTCATCACGTTAGGTTGAGTTATGTTACGTTTGGTCAGGTTACGTTAGTTACGGTTAGGATAGTGTAACATTGCCTTTGTTGCCATACACTGCTATTCGGTGGATTCCTGTGCTCTTTATTGCTCTACTATACTCTGCTCGACTCTGCGGAGACCAGCAATAGAGGTCTTGGGACGATAGGCCAATTTAGGTTACGATTGGTTAGGTTAGGTTAGGTCACGTATAGTTATGATATCTTCGACTTTTGTGCTATACACTCCTATGCGGTGGATTTCTGCACTCCACTGTGCTCCTGTATATTCTGCTTGGCTATGGCGAGGCCAGCTGTAGCAGCCTCGGCACGTTAGGCAGGTTTATGTTGCGTTTGGTTCTGCTACGATTGGTTCGTTTGGGAAAGGGCAGCTTTGACTTTCGTGCTATACGCTGCTTTTCGGTCGATATCAGAGCTCTGCATTCCTCCAGGAGCCCATGCTTGTCTCTGTGGAATCCAGCAATAGTGGTCTCGGCACGTGAGGTTGGGTTAGATTCGTTTGGCTATGTCACGTTTGGTTAGGTTAGGATAGGAGAGCATCGATTTTTATGCTGCACACAGCTGCTCGTTGGATTTCAGCGATCTACATTGCTTAAACATCTTGCCACGACCACTATTTCTAGTCTCCCCGCCAGCGAGTATAGCATTGTAGATCTATGGGGATTGCAGGAATATACCGGATAGCAGTGTATAGCACAAAAGTCAACGCCATCGTTTCCTAACCTTAGAGGTCGTGACATAGCCAATCGTAACATTACTCAGAATGACGTCCCGCGACCACTATTACTGGCCTCCCCAGGGTCGAGCAGGGTATTGTAAAGCAACGATGATCGTAGATATCCACGGAATAGCAGTGTAAAGCAGAAAAGCCAAGGACAACCTCTCCTATCCTATCCAAACGTATTATAAGCGAACGCTTCCCAACTTACTCTAACGTGCCGAGACCGCTATTGCTGGTCCTCCAGAGGCAAGCAGAATGTACTAGAGCACATTGGAGCACAGAAATCCTCCAAACAACAGTTTGTACCACGGAAGGCAAAGCTACCCAAACCTAACCCATCCTAACCTAACCTAACAGAACGTAGATTAAATGAACCTAACGAGGCGAGAGCTCTATTTCTGGCCTCCCGAGAGCCAAGCGGGGTACATTAGAGCACAATAGAGCGTAGAAATTCAACAAATAGCAGTGTATATCACAAAATTCAAAGTTGTGCATTACAAACATAATCAAACGTGACATAACCAATCTTAGACTAACTCAATCTAACGCGCCGCGGCCGCCATTTCTAGCCTTCCCAGAGTAACGCAGAGAATATTAGATCTGAGCAGAGTGCAGAGACCCACCGTATAGCATTGTATGGCACAAAAGTAAAAGCCATCCTTCCCAACCTCACCAAACTTAACGAAACCAAACGTGACATGATTCATCTAACGTGCCGAGACCAAAATTACCGCCCTCCCCAGAGCGAAGCAGAACATTCTACAGCACAGCGGAGCGCAGGAATCCATCGAACAACAGTTTATACCACGAAAGGCGAAGATATCCGTACCTAACCGAGACCAACATAACATAACCAAACGTAGCGAAATTCACCCTATCGCCCCGAGACGCTGCAACTGGCATCCCTAGGGACGAGCATAGCACTTTAGGGCAGTGTAGGGCGCAGAATCCCACCGAGTCGTGGCGCATAGCACAAAAGCCAAAGAAATCCCTCCTAACCGGGCCAAGCATGACGTAACCAAACGTGACGTGACTCATCCCAACGTGCCGATACCATTACTGCCTGCCTCCACAGCCCCAAGCGCAATATACTAGATGACAGCGGAACGCATAAATCCACCGAGCAACACTGTACACCACGTAAGCGAAGGCTATCAACACATAATCCACACTAACATATACTAACCAAACTAACGAACACTGTAACTAGCCCCTCCAGAGTCGCGCAGAGTATAGTAGAGCAACGTAGGCCGTAGGAATCCGCCGAATAGCAGTCCATAACACAAAAGTCAACTGTATCCTGACCTCACCTATCCAAACGTAATATAAACAAACGTAACCAAATCTAACCTAACGTGCCGAGATCACTGTTGATGGCCTCCCCTGAGACACGCAGAATTTGCTGGATCACAGTATATCGCAGATGTCCACCGAACAATTGTGTACAGCACAGGAGTCAATGGTGTCCCCTCCTAACCTAGCCAACCGTAACAATAACAAACATAACATAACTCAACCTGACGTGACGCGGCCAATATTGCTGGACACAACAGGGCCAAGCAGAATATAGTGCAGCACAGTAGAGCGCAGAAATCAACCTGACAATCGTATACACCACGAAAGTCAATGCCGTCGACACATAACAAAAACAAACATAACCATACCCAACGTAGCCTAACTCAGCCTAACGTGCCGAGAGCACTACTGCTAGCTCCCCATAGACAGCAAGGTATACTGGAGCTCAGTAGAGTGCAGAAGCCCAACGAATAGCACTGTAGAGCACAAAAGTCAAAGCCAGCGTTTCCTAACCTAACCCAACGTAACGTATCCAAGCTTAACCTACATTAACATAACGTGCCGAGATCAATATTGCTGCCCACGCCAGAGCTAAGCTGAATATGTTTGGGGAGAGTACAGAGCAGGAATCCATAGCGTCGCAGTGTACAGCACAAACGTCATACCTACCCCACCCTAACCTAACCGACCGTAACATGGAGGAACGTAACATAAGCAAACCCATCGTGCCGCGACAACTACTACTTGCCACCCCAGAAT
>NW_016912478.1:48377-48993 GCF_001483705.2 Eufriesea mexicana
GTACCTAACCTGACATAAACTAACATAACCGAGCCAAGCGTAGCTCAACATGTCGTGCCGCGAGCACTGCTGCTATCATTCCCACAGCCAAGCAGAACATATCAGCACACAATAGAGCGCGGACATTCTCCCGTGGCAGTGTATAGCACAAAAGACTGAACTATCGTGGACCCTCACGAAACTTAACGTAACCAAACACAGCATAAATAATCCTAACGTGCCCGGACCAATATTGCTGGCCTCCCTGAGCCGAACAGATTGTACTGATCCACTGTAGAACGCAGAAATCCACCGCATTGCAGTGAAGAGCATAAGAGATGTAGATACCCTAACCCAACCTGACCTAGCCTAACATAACCAAACATGGTATATCTCAACGTGGCGTACCGCGACCGCAGCTCATGGCCTCCCCACAGCCATGCAGAACGTAGTAGAGCACAGTAGCGCGCTGACATCCGCAGCATTGTAGTGAACAGCAGAAAAGCCGAAGGAGTACTGACCATGCCTGATCAAACTTAACAAAACCGAACGTAGCATATCACAACATAGCGTGCCGCGGCCACTCCTGCTGGACCCCAGAGACAAGCAGAATAATGTAGAGCACTGTAGACGACTA
>NW_016912479.1:0-1006 GCF_001483705.2 Eufriesea mexicana
ATCTGTTATAGCATCGTGAATAGATCGCCTGACGCCTTCAATCCAATCTCAAGTAATGCCATCCACTTACCTGGTAATAGGTCTATTCAAAATCGATAACCTGTTGTAGCATGGTGAATAGATCGCCTAACGCCTTCAGCCCAATGGCAAGTACTGGAATCTTCTTGCCAGAGAATAGGTATGATAAAATCTATAACCTGATATAGCTTGGTGAGTATATCGCCGAACGCATTCAGCCCAATGGCAAGTACTGGAATCTTCTTGCCAGAGAATAGGTCTATTCAAAATCTCTTACATGTTAGAGCTTGGTGACTAGATCGCCTAACGCCTTGAATACAATGGCAAGTACAGCCACCTACTTGCCAGAGAATTGGTCTATTCAAAATCTATAATCTGTTGTAGCTTGGTGAATAGATCGCCTAACGCCTTGAATACAATGGCAAGTACAGCCACCTACTTGCCAGAGAATTGGTCTATTCAAAATCTATAATCTCTTATAGCTTGGTGAATAGGTCGCGCAACGCTTTTATTCCAATGGCATTTGCTGCTATCTACTTGCCTGAGACAAGGTCTATTCAAAATCTATAATCTGTTGTAGCTTGGTGAATAGATCGACTAACGCTTTCAATCCAATAGCAAGTACAGCAATCTACTTGTCAGAGAATAAGCCTGTACAAAATCTATAACCTGATATAGCTTGGTGAATAGATCGCCTAACGCCTTCAATCCAATGACAAGTACAGCCATCTACTTGCCAGATGATATATCTATTCAAAATCTATATTCTGAATGGTGAATAGTTCGCCAACTCCTTCAATCCAATGGCAAGTACAGCCATCTACTTGCCAGACAATAGGTATATTGAAAATCTATATTCTGTTATAGCCTGCTGAATGGATCGCCCAAGGCCTTCAATTCAGTGGCAAGTACAGCCACCTAGTTCCCAGAGAATAGGTCTATTCAGAACCTGCAACCTGTTATAGCTTGGTGAATAGTTCGACTAAAG
>NW_016912480.1:0-1368 GCF_001483705.2 Eufriesea mexicana
GATGTATGCATGGATGTATGTATGGATGCATTTACGGATGTAACTATGGATGTATGTATGGATAAGTGTGTGGGTGTATGCATGAATGTATGGATGTATGTATGGACGTAAGTATGGATGTACGTATGTATCAATGAGTGCATGGATGGGTGGATTTGTGGATGTGTGCATGTGTGGATGTATCGATGTATGGATGGATGGTTGTATGGATGGATGGATGTATGGATGGATGGATGTATGGATGGATGGATGTATAAATGTATGGACGTTTGTATGTTTGGATGCATGAATGTATGGCCGTATATGCGTTGTGGATGTACGGATGTATGTATGCATGGATGCATGGATGAAAGAAGATATGGATGTACGGAGGCATGGATGTATGGATGTGTGCGTATGCGAATGGATGGGTGAAAGGACGGAAGAATGGATGTATGTACGGATGCTTTTATGCATGAATGTATGGATGTATGCATGGATGTATGCATGGTTGTATGGTTGGATGTATGGATGTATGGATGTTTGGATGTATGCATGTATGGATGTACTTATGTTTAAATGTATGGATGTAAGATAGTATGGATGTATGCATGTATGGATGTATGGATGTATGGACGAATGGATGTACGAATGTATGGATGTACGGATGAATGGATATATGGATGGATGGATGGATGTATGGACGTATGGATTTATGGATGTATGTATGTATGGATGCACGAATGTATGGATGTACGAATGTATGGATGTACGGATGTATGGACGTATGGATGTATGTCTGTGCGGATGTATGGATGGATGGATGTATGAATGTACGAATGTGTGGATGGACGAATGTATGGATGCAAGGATCTCTATCAGTATGGATGTATGGATGGCTGGATGTATGAGTGGATGGATGTATGGATGGATGGATGTATGGATGCATGTATGGATGTATGTATGGATGTATGTATGGTTGTGTGGATGTATGGATGGATGGATTTATGGATGTGTGGATGTATCAATGTATGGATGGATGGATGTATGGATGGTTAGATGTGTGTATCTATGGATGTATGGATGGGTGCTAGTATGGATGGATGGATGTATGGTACGATGGATGTATGGATGGGTGGATGTATGGATGGATGGATGGATGGAAAGATGGATGTATGGATGAATGTATGTATGGATGAATGGTTGTGTGGATGGATGGATGTATAGATGGATTGAGGTATGGATGGACGCATGTACGCATGTATGAGTTTATGAATGTATGGATGTATATATGTTCGGATGTACGGAATTATGGATGTATGTTTTTGTGGATGAATGGGTGTATGGATGGTTGTATGTGTGAATGGCAGGATATATGGATGGATGGAT
>NW_016912481.1:0-319 GCF_001483705.2 Eufriesea mexicana
TTCGCGCTACACACTGCCACTCGGTGGATTTCTGCGCAGCACAGTGACAAAAGCATGCCCTGCTTTGCTCTTGGCAGGCCAGAGGTAGTGGCCGTGGCGCGTTATGTTGAGTTATGTTACTTTCGGTTTGGAAAAGTTTGTCCGAGTTAGCTTAGGGTATCTTTGTCTTCTGTGCTGTACACTGGAATGCGGGGGACTTCTGCGCTCTACTGTGCTCTAAGATGTTCTGCTTGGCTCTAAGGAAGCCAGTAAGTAATAGTGGCCTCGGCACATTAGCTTGAGGTAGGATGCGTTTAACCGTTTTACGTTTGCTTATGTT
>NW_016912482.1:0-10131 GCF_001483705.2 Eufriesea mexicana
AACTATCCTATCCAAACGTAGCCAAACGTAACATAACCATAAGTAATCTATCCCAACCGAAGGAGCCGAGACCGTTATTGCTGGCATCGCCAGATTCGGGCAGAGTACAGTGGAGCACAGAAGAGCGCGGAAAGCCACTATACAGCAATGTTTAGGACAAAAATCAAAGATATACCGTCCTAACCTAACCAAACGTAATATAAGGAAACGCAGCACAACATAACCTGACGTACCGAGACCTCAAATGCTGGCCTACCCAGAGCCAAGCAGAATATGCTAGAGCACAATAGGGCGCAGGAAGCCACCGAATAGCAGTGTATAGCGCGAGAGACAAAGCCACCACAACCAAACGTAACCAAACCCAGCCTATCATAGCTTAACGTAACGCAACATAAAGTGCCGCGACCAGAATCCTTGGCGCCCCAGACACAAGTAGATTGCGATAGAGCACAGCGGTGCGCAGAGGTCCATAGGTCAGCCCTGTCTAGCTCAAAAGGCAAAGCTATCATAACCTACCGCAACGTAATCTAACATAGCCAAACGTAACATAACTCAACCCATCGTGCCGCGACCACTATTGCGGGCATCACGAGAGTTGGGCAGAGTGACTATACCACAATTGCTTGCTTCCCAAAAGCCAGGCGCAATATACCGGAGCACAGTAGAAGGCAGAAGCCTGCCGCATTACTGTGTAATGCACAAAAGCCAAAGATATCCCAACATAATCTGACCATACTTAACTTAACCGAACGTACCCTAACACAAAATAACGTGCCGATACCTCTATTGCTGGCCTTCGCGGAGCCGAGCTGAACTTCTCAGAGGGTGTAAAGCCCAGAAATCCTCAGAATCGCACTGTACAGCGAAAATGTCGAAGCCATTCAAACCTCGCCCAAACCAACATAACCTTACCAAACGAGGTATAGGTCAATATATCGTGCCGCGGCCAATATTGCCGGGCTCACCTGGGCCAAGCAGAACGTATTAGGGCACAGTAGTGCGCAGAAACCAACCGATAAGCAGTGTGTAGCAGAAAATCGAAAGCTATCGTGTCCTAACTTAGCCAAATGTAACACAGCTAAACGTAACCTATCCAACACCAACGTGCATTGACAACCATTGCTGGCCTGCCCAGAGCAAAGCAGATCATATCATAGCACAGTACAAGGCAGAAATGTACCCAACAGCCGTGTATGGCACAAAAGTCAAGTCTATCCTCTCCTAACGTACCAATCGCGACATCACCATACGAAAATAGATCAAACAAACCAGACGCGTCAACCATCTCTGGCCGCCCCAGATTCGAGTAGAGTTTAGTGGAGTACAGTAGAGCACAGAACTCCACCGAATAACAGTTTATAACACCAAAGTCGAAGCTATCCATACCCAATGCAAAATATCACAGCCCAGCCAAACGTAGCCTAACACAACCTAACCTGCCGAGACCACTACTGTTGGCCATCGCAGAGTTAAGCTGAACATGTTATAGCAGAATTCAATGCAGGAATCCACCGTGTAGCAGTCTATT
The DNA here is from genome assembly GCF_001483705.2 of Eufriesea mexicana. Lineage (NCBI taxonomy): Eukaryota > Metazoa > Arthropoda > Insecta > Hymenoptera > Apidae > Eufriesea > Eufriesea mexicana. The sequence continues at coordinate 1,529 of NW_016912482.1, forward strand.
GCGCAAAACTCAATGCTATCCGCTACTAACCTAACCAACCTTAGCATAACAAAACGGAGCGTAACTTTACTGAGCCTTTACTCTTTATCTGCACACCGCTTTCGGACGATTTCTGCGATCTACTGTGCTGTAGGATGTCCTTCTTGTCTCTGCGGAGGGCAGTAATAGAGGCCACTGCACGTTAGGTTGAGTCGAGCTATTTTTGTCTATGTTTTGTTGGTTTCGGTTAGGGCCGGGAAGCTTAGACTTTCCTGACATACACAGCGATTCTATGGATTTCTGCGTCCTACTCTCCAGTAATATGTTCTGCTTGACTGTGCGGAGGCCAGCAACGGTGGTCGCGGCATGTTATGTTTTGTTAGGTTAGGATTGGTCGTGTAACGGTTGGTTAGGTTAGGAGGGGAAAGCTTTGTCTTTAATGCTATAGTCTGCTATTAGTTTCATCTCTGCGCACTACAGTGCTTTATTATTTTAAGCTTGGCCCTGGGATGGCCAGAAACGAGGGCCTCGGCGCGCTATGTTGAATCAGGTTACGTTTCGTTAGGTTGGATCAGGCTGAGTTTGGTCAGTATAGCGCTAACTCTTGCGCTGTACACTGCTTTTCGGTGGATTTGTTCTATGTACTGTGTTCTAGTATGCCCTGTTTGGTCCTAGGTAGGGACAAAATAGTGGTGTCGGCACGGTAGGTTGATTCATGCTATGTTTGGTTATGCTCTGTTGGTGCGGGTTGGCTTGGGTGACTGACTTTTCCGACTTACACTGCGATTATATGGATTTCTACGTTCTACTCTGCACTAATGTGTTCCGCTTGATTCTGAATAGGCCAGCAATAGTGGTAGCGGCACAGTTGGCAGAGTTGGGTTACGTCTGGCTATGTTACGGTTGGCTAGGTTACGAGAGGATAACTTCGACTTTAGTGAAATAGTCAGCTACTAGGTGGATTATTTCACCCTTCAGTGCTTTGTTATTTACAGCTTGTCACTGGGAAGGCCTGCAGTAGTGGCCGAAACACTGTATAATGGGACATGTTACGTTCGGTTGGGCTAGGTTAAGCTATGCTTTGTCGGGATTGCATTAACTTTTGTGCAGTACACTGTTATTCGGTGGATTTTTTCGTTCTGCTGTGCTCTAGCACGTCCAGCTTGACTCCTGGAGGGATTGCAATGGCGGTATCCGCAGATTAGTTTGAGTTAGGCTATTTTTGGCTATGTTCTGTGGGTTGGAGTTAGTTTTGGGTAACTCTGACGTTTCCGATGTGCACTGCGATCCTATCGATTTCAGCGTCCCACACTACACTAATGTGCTCTGCTTGTCTCTGGGGAAGCCAGCAATACTGGTCGGGGTATGTTAGTTTGAGCTAGGTTACGATTGGTTATTTCACGATTAGTTAGGTTAGGATGGGGATCGCTTTGACTTTAGTGCAATAGTCTGCTTTTAGGTGGATTTCTGCCCCCTAAATTGCTTTAATATTGTAAGCTTGGCTCTGAGAAGGCCAGCAATAGTGTTCTCGGCACGTTACGTTGTGCCATGTCACGTTCGGTTAGGTTGGGTTAGGTTATGCTTGGACGCGATAGCTTCCGCTTCGTGCTGTACACCGCTATTCAGTGGATTCATGCGCTCGGCGGCGCTCTACTATGTGCTGCTTCGCTCAGGGGAGGCCAATAGTTGTGGTGGCGGCACGTCAGGCTATGTTAAGATACGTACGGTTATATTACGTTTCTTTAGCTTATGAGAGGACAGGCATGCCCTTAGTGATATAGCCTGCCATTAGGTGGATTCCTGCGCCCTACAGAGCTCTAATTTTTTCAGCTTGACTCTGGCAAGGTCAGCAATAGCGGTCTCGGCACGTTAGGTCGTGTCCGGCTATGCTTGTTTATGTTCCGTTGGTTTGGGTTAGGCATGGGTAGCATTGACTTTTCTGATATAAACAGCGATTATATGGTTTTCTGCGCCCTGCTCTCCACTAGTGTGTTCTGCTTGTCTCTGGGTAGGCCAGCAATTGTGGTCGCGTCACGTTGGGTTGAGATAGGTTTCCTTCGGTCATTCTAATGTTGGCAAGGTTAGTGGTGGATCGCTTCGCCATTTATGTCATTGTCTGCTATTAGGTGGATCTCTGCTGCCTACAGTGCTTTAACATTTTCAGCTTGGCTCTGGGAAGGCCAGCAATAATGACCTTGTGTTGTTATGGTGAGTCATTCTACGTTCGTTCAGGTTGCGTCACGCTGAGTTTGGTCATGATAGCTTTAAGTTTTGTGCTGTACACTGCTTTTCGGTGGATTTCTGCGCTCTACTGGGCTCAAGTATGCCGTGCGTGTCTCTGGGGACGGTAGCAATAGCTGCCGCCGCACGCTAGCTTGGGTCAGGTTACGTTTGGTTATGTTCCGTTGGTTTGGTTTAGGCTTGGGTAGCTTTGACTTTTCTGATGCACTCTGCGATTATATAGTGCAGTGCGTGCTACTGTCCGCTAACTTCTTCCGCCTGGCAAGCGGGTTGGCATCGATAGCCGCGACGGATCGTTAGGTTGAGACAGGCAATGTTTGCTTATGTTCTGCTCGTACGGGATATGCACTGGTACCCTGAGTCTTCTGAAATACACTGCGATTATATGGTTTTTTTCGTTCTACTCCGTAATAGCGTGTTCCGCTTGACCCTGGGTAGGCCAGCAATATTGGTCGCCGCACGTTAGGTTGATTTGGGTTATGCTTGGTTATGTTGCGGCTGGTTAGGTTAGGAGAGGATGGCTTTGACTTGAGCGCTGTTGTCTGCTATAAGGAGGATTTCTGCCCCTACATTGCTTTAATGTCTTCAGCATGGTCCTGGAAGTCCCGCAATAGTGGTCTCGTCTCGTTGTGATGGGTCAGGTGACGTTCGGCTAGGTTGGGTAAGGCCATGTTTGGTTAGCACAGCTTCAACTTTTGTGCTGTGCACTGCTGTTCGGCGGATTTCCGCCCTCTACTATGCTCTAGTATGACCTGCCTGGACCTGGTGATTTCAACAATAGCGGTCTCGGCACGTTATGTTTAGTTGGACTACGTTTGGTTAGTTTATGTTAACATGGATATCTATGACCTTTGTGCTATTCACAGCTATATGCGCATTTCTACGATCTACAGTGCTCTAGTATATCTTGCTTGACTATGGGCGTGGCAGCAAAATTGGCCTCGGCACGTTAGGTTGGTCTAGGTACGTTTGCTTATGTTAAGCTCGGGCTGGTTAGGAGATAATGGCTTGGAATTTTGTGCCATACGCTGCTAGTCGGGGGGTCTCTGCGCCCTACTGTACTGTAATATGTTCTGCTTGGCCTTGGAATGGCCAGCAATAGTAATTCCGGCAGGTTAGTTTGTGTTAAGTTACGTTTCGTTGGCTTAGGCGCGGAAGGCTTGGTTAGGACTTCATGGACTGTTGACCAATACACTGCTATCCGGTGGATGCCCGCCCTTTACATTGCACTTCTGTACTCCGCTCCACTTTTTTCGAGGCGAGCAAAAGATGACGTGGCACGTTAGTTTGAGTTAAATTATGTTTGGTTAGGTTAGGTTAGGATAAGTTTGGTCAGGATGACTTTGACTTTCGTGTTCTACACTACATTTCCGTGAACTTCTGTGCTCTACATTGCTCTAATATATTCAGCACGACTCTGGGGAGTCGAGCATTCGTGGTAGTTGCAAGTCAGCTTGAGGTAGGGTATGTTTGGTTATGTCAGGTTATGTGTAGTTTTGTTCGGATAGCTTTGACTTTCGTGCTATACACTGTTATTCGGAGGATTTCTGTGATCACCTGTTCTCTACTGTATTCTGCTAGACTATAAGTCTCTGCTGGGGGCATTGTCCGCAGTACGTTACATTTGGTTAGGCCACGGTAGGTTAGGTTATGTTAGTTCAGGTTATGCTAGGATATCAACAGCTTTCGAGTTCGCTGCAATGCGGTGGATTTCTGCGCTCTACAGTGCTATAGTATATTCCGCTAGTCTCTTTACAGGGCAGCAATAGCGGCCCCATCGTGTTAGGCTGTGTTAGGCTCCGATTGGGCCCGTTACCTTTGGCTAGGTTAGGATAGGCTACTTTGACATCGGTGCTATGCACTGCTATTCCGTGGACTCCTGCGCTCTAAGTTGCTCTAACATGCTCTGCCTGGATCTGCGGATGCCAGCAATACTTGTCTCGTCATGTTATGTTTAGTTACACTACGTTTGGGTGGATTAGGTATGCTAAGGTTATGTCAGGGAATGTTTGACTTTTGTGCTTTACACTGCAAAGCGGTGGATTTCTGCGCTCTGGTGTGCTCTAATTTATTCTGGTTTGCTCTGGGCAGGCCAGCAATAACGGTCACGTCGTGTAAGGTTTGTTTGTGCTCCGTTTGAATGTGTTATGTTTGGCTAGGTTAGGTGCTGCTACATAGACTATTGTGCTGTACACTGCTAAGGTTGATTTCTGCGCTCCAGTGTGCTCTAGTACGCTCTGTTTGTCGCTGGGTAGGCCAGCAATAGTGGTCTAGTCACGTTATGTTTGGCTGCGCTACGTTCGGGTGGGATATGTTTTGGTCATGTTAGGTCAGAGTACGCTTCACTTCTGTGCTATAAAATGCAATACGTTGGATGTTTGCGCTCTGCTGTCCGCTAGTGTATTCCGCTTTACTCTGGGAGGCCAGCAATAGTGGTCTCGGCACGATAGGTTGTGCCTAGCTACGTTTGCTTATGTTACGTTTGGTTTGCTTAGGATAGGCTACTTCGTCCTTTGTGCTGCACACCGCTATTCGGTGGACTTTTGTTCACTGACATGCTCCGATATGATCTGGTTTTCCCTGGGAGGCCAGCAATATAAGTCTTGTCACGTTATGCTTGGTTACACTACGTTTGGGTCTGTTAGGTTAGGCAATGTTAGGTCAGGGTATGTTCCACTTTCGAGTCATACACTGCAATGAGGTGGATTTCTGCGCTCTGCCATGCTGTAGTGTTTTCTGCTTGACTCAGGGTGACCAGTGGTAGAGACCTCGGCACGCTAGGTTGAGATAGCTCGCTTTTGGTTTGGTTAGGTTAGGTTAAGCACGGCCAGGTTAGCTTAGACTTTCATGCTATACTCTGTCGTTCGGAGTATTTCTGCGCTGTACTGTGCCCTACTGTGTTGTGGTTAGCCCTGGAAACGCATGCAATATTGTCCTCTGCATGTTAGGTTTGGTTATGTTACGTTTGGCTAGTATATGTTGGGTCATTTTAGGAAGGGCAGCTCTGACTTTCGTGTTATCCACTGTTGTTCGGTGGATTTCTGCGGTCGACTGTGCTCTACTATATTCTGCTTGGCCCTAGGGAGGCCAGAAGTGGTGGCCGCGGCACGTTACGTTGACTTAGGCTACGTTTGGTTCGGCTACGCTAGCTTGGGATAGGTCTGGATACATATGACTTTTGTGTTGTACACTGCCAGTCTATGAACTTCTGCGCCCTACTGTCCTCTAGTAAGTTCTGCTCTACTCTGTGGAGGCCAGCAATCGCGGTCGGGGTACGTTAGGTTGTGCTATGTTATTTCTGGTTATGTTAAGATTGGATATATTTGGAGGGGACATCTTCGACCTTTATGCTGCTCACTGATATTCCCAGCATTTCCGCGCTCTAATGTGCTCTTGTATGATCTTCTTGACTCCGTGGAGGCCAGTAATACCCGACTAGGTACGTTATGCTCAGTTATGCAACGTTTGGTTAGGATACGTTTGGTCACGTTAGGTCAGGATACCTTCGACCTTTATGCTGTTCACTGCTTTGCGGTGAATTTCTGTGCACAACTGCGCTCTAGTATATTCTGCTTTCCTCTGTGGAGGCCAGCAATGATTCTCTCGTCATGTTAGCATGACATAGGTTACGTTTGGATATGCTACGTTTGGCTATGATAGGACAGGCTACTTTGGCTTTTGCGCTATGCACGGATATTCGTCGGATACCTGCGATATATTGCGCTCTAATATGCTTTGCATGGCTCCACGGAGGCCATCAATATCTGCCACGGCACCTTATGTTGTGTCAGACTACGTTTGGTTAGGTTAGGCTACGGCATGTTAGGTTATAATTTCTCTGATCATTGTGCTGTACGTTGCAGTGGGGTGGATTTCTGCTCTCTACTGGGCTGTAGTGTATTCTGCTTGGCTCTGGGAAGGCCAGCAATATTTGTCCCGTTACTTAGTGTTATGCTATACTACGTTTGGATAGGTTAGGTTGGGTAAGCTTAGGTCAGCGTACGTTCGACTATTGTGCTATACACTGCAATGCCGTGGATCTATGGGCACTGTTGTTCTCTTGTATATTCTGTTTGTCTCTGGAGATGCCAGCAATAGTGGTCCCGGCGCGTTTGGTTCAGTTAGGCTACGTTTGCTTATGACACTTTTAGATATGTTAGGAGAGAATTGCTTAGACTCTCGTGCCATACACTGCTATTCGGTGGTTTTCTGCCCTACGCTGCGCTCTTATATGTTCTGCTTGGCTCTGTGTTGGCCAAAGGTAGTGGTTCCGGCGCGACAGGTTGAGTCAAGCTACGTCACGTTGGGCTAGTTTAGGAAGGACTGGTCATGGTTTCTCTGTCTTTTGTGATACACACTGCTATTCGGTGCATCTATGCGCTCTACATTACTCTACCATTCTCTGCTCGACTCTGGGAAGGCGAGCAATGGAGGCCTAGGCACGTTATGTTTGGCGCGGTTATGTTAACTTTGGTTATTGTGTCTCTGACTCTCGTGCTATACACTGCTTTTCGGTGGTCTGCTGTGATCTACAGTGCTCTGCTGAATTCTGCTTGGCTCCGGAGATGCCAGCAGCTGTGTTCGGGGCACTTTATTTTGAGTTATGCTACGTTCAATTAGGTTGGGTATAGGTCAGGTTAGGTTAGGGAATCTTCAACTTTTGTAATATACACTGCTCTTCGGTGGATTCCTCCGCTCTACATTGCGCTAATATTCCCCGTTCGACTCAGTGGAGGCGGGCAATTGTGTCCACGGCACGATAGTATATGTTAGGCTTCGCTCGGTTATGCCACGTTTGGTTTGGTTAGGATACGATAGCCTTGACTCTTGTGCTATACACTGCTATCCGTGGATTTCTCCGCACTACTGTGCTCTAGTACGTCCTGCTTGTCTCAGTGGATGCCAGCAATGATTGTATCGTCACGTCAGGTTGATCTATGGTACGTTTAGAAATTTTACGTTTGGCTAGGTTGAGATAGGCAACGTTGACTTCTGTGCTTTGTACTGCTATTCGGTGGATTTCAGCTCCCTAGTGTGCCCTAATATGCTTTGATTGTCCCTGCAGAGGCCAGCATTGTGGTTTTCGTCACGCTACGTTGAGTTATACTACGTCTGCATAGGTTAGGTTAGGTCTATTTTACTTGGTTAGGATAGGCTACTTTGACTTTTGTCCTATACACTGCTATTCGGATAATTTCTGCGCTTTAATGTGCTCTAATATGCTCCGATTGGATCTGTGGTGGCCAGTAATAGTAGTCTCTGCGGGTTAGGCTTAGCTATGCTACGAATTTCTGGGTTACGTTAGGAAGATTTGGTTCGGGTTTCTTTGACTTTTGTGCTGTACACTGCTGTTCGCAGCATTTCCGAGCTCTAAATTGCCCTACTGTACTTCGCTCGACTCTGGGGAGCGAGAAGTGGTGGTAGTGGCACGTTAGTTTGAGTTAGATTACGTTTGGTTTGATAAGTATTGGTTTAGTTTGCTGAGGACAGCTTTGACCTTCATACTATACACTACTATGTCGTAGACTCCCGCGTCCTACTGTGCTCTACTATGTTGTACTTGTTTCGGGGCGCCTGCAGCGGTGGTCGCGTCACAATGTGATGTGCCATGCTACGTTCCGTTAGGTCATCCTGTGTCACGTCATGATAGGATGCCTTCGACTTTTGCGCTATTCACTGCAATGGGTTGGCTTTGTGCGCTCTAGGGTGCTCTAATGTGCTCCGCTTGGCTCTGGAGAAGCCAGCAATATTGGTGTCGTAAGGTTATGTTAAGTTACTCTAAATTAGGTCCGGTTCGGTTAGGACATGTTAGGTCAGGGTATCTCTGACCTTTGTGCTATACACTTCAATGTGGCGGGATTATGCGCTCCACTGTGCTCTAATATTTTCTACTTGGCTCTTGGGGGGCCAGCAATAGTGGTCGCGGTTCGTTAGATTTAGCTTTGTTTCGTTTGGTTATGTTATGATTGTGTATATTAGGATAGGGTTTCTTTGACTTTTGCGCTATACACTGTTGTTCGGTGGGTTTGTGCGCTCTAGTGTGCTCAAGTGTGTTCTGCTTGGCTCTGTGGGGCGCAGTAATTGTGGCCTCGGAACGTTATGTTGTCTTGGGCTATGCTTGGTTTGGTTACTTGGGTAGTGTTTGTGTAGCTATCACTTTTGTGTTATACACCGCGATTCCATGGATTCCGGCGCTCTACTGTCCTCTAATATGTCCTGCTCGACCCTGGGGATGCCAGCCATAGTAGTTGCGGAGCGTTAGATTTAGTTATGTTACGTTTGGTTATGTTAAGTTTGTATATATCTGGATAGGATTGCTTTGGCTTTTGCGCTTAGCACTACTATTCGGGGGATTTCTGCTCTCTAATTTGCTCTAATATGCT
>NW_016912482.1:12608-29771 GCF_001483705.2 Eufriesea mexicana
AGATTAGACTCTTGTGCTATGCACAGCTGTCCGCGGACTTCTGCGCTCTACTGTGGTTTAATATTTTCTGCTTGGCTTTTGGGAAGTCCGCAATAGTGTTCTCGTCGCGTTAGCTTGTCTTAGGCTAAGTTTCATTGGGTCAGGTTAGGAAGGTCTGGTTAGGATTCCTTCGTATATTGTGCTACACACTGCGATTCGGTGTATTTAATCGCCGCACATATCTCTAGAATACTCTGCTCGAAGCTGGGGTGGCGAGCAGCAGTGGTCGCTGCGCAGTAGGTTGAGCTACGTTACATTTGGTTATATTAGGTTATGTTAAGCTCGGAAGGTTACCTTAGACTTTCGTGCTACACACTTCTATTCGGAGGATTTCTGCGCTCTACTCTGCTCTACTATATTCTGCTTGGCCCTGAGAATGCCAACAATATTGGTCTTGGCACGATAGGCTTAATTAGGTTACGTTTCGTTATGTTAGGTGGCGTTAATTTCGATAAGTGTTGCTTCGACCATCGTGCTGTACACTGTTGTTCGGTGGATCTCTGCGCTGCGCTCTGCTCTACTATATTCTGCTTGGACATGGGGAGGACAACAATGGTGGTTGCGGCACTTAAGTTCAGCTAGGCTACGGTTGGTTAGGTTAGGTTAGGTCAGGTTATGTTAACGTCACTTCGACTTTTGTGCTGTACACCGCTGTTCAGTGAATTACTGCGCTCTACATTGCTCTACAGTACTCTGCTCGACTCCGGGGATACGAGCAATAGCGTTCGCGGTACGACGTGTTGAATTGGGTTACGTTTGGTTACGCTAGGTTACGTTATGTTTGGTTAGTTAAGTTTTACCTTTCGTGCTATACACTGATAATAGGTGGATTCCTGTGGTCCAGTGCTCTCTACTATTTTCTGCTTGGCTATGCGGACGCCACGAGCGGTATTCGCGGCACCTTATGCGCTGTTATGCTACATTTGGTTGTGTTAAGTTCGGACATGTTAGGTTAGCATATCTTCGACTTTTGTGCTATTCACAGCGTTGCGGTGGATTTCTGCGCACTACTGTGGTCTGGTACATTCTGCTTGTCTCTGTAGAGGCCAGGAATAGTGGTCGAGGGCGCTGCGTTGAGTTAGGTTACGTTTGGCTATGTCACGATTGGTTATGTTGGTACAGGACTGTTTCGGCTTTTGTGCCGCACACAGGAATACCGCGGGTTTCTGAGCTCTGGCGTGATCTGGGGTATTCTGCTTGGCTCTGGAGAGGCCGGCAATTGTGGTCTCGTAGCGTTAGCTTGTGTTAGGCTAAGTTCGGTTATGTTACGTTCGGTGAGGTTAGGATAGGACATCTTAGACTTCTGCCATACACACAGTTGTCCGCTGATATCTGCGCACTGCTGTGCGCTATCACCCTGTGCCTTTTTCTGTTAACGCCAGGAGTAGTGGTCGCGGCATGTTAGTTTTGGGTACGTTCAGTTAGGTTAGGTTACAATTGGTTAATTTACGAGAGGATAGCTTCGACCATTGAGCTATGCACCGCCACTAGGCGGATTCCTGCGCTATAATGCGCTCTAATATGATCATTGACCATTGAGCTATGCACCGCCATTAGGCGGATTCCTGCGCTATAATGCGCTCTAATATGGTCAGCCCCGTTCTGGGAAAGAAAGCAATAGTGGTATCAGCGCGTTATGATGTGTCATGCTACGTAGTGTTAGGATGGGTTAGGTCAGGTTGTGTTTGTGTATCTCTGTCATTTGTGCTTTAGACTGCAATGCGGCGCATTTCTGCGCTATACTGTGCTCTGTTGTATTCTGATTGGATCTGCGGAGGTCAGCTATAGTGGTGCAGGCACGCTAGATTGGGTTGTGCTTCGTTTGGTTGTGTTACGCTTGGTTAGATTTGGCTAGGATAACTTTGACTTTTGCGCTCTAAACTGCCCTTCGGCGGATTTCAGCGCACTACTCTCATCTAATATGCTCTGCTTTGCTCAGGGGAGGCCAGAATTATTAGCCGCGGCTCGTCAGGTTGAGATAGGTTACGTTTGGTCAGGTTATGCTTGTTTGAGCTAGGATATGATACCTTTGACTTCTGTCCTTTACACTGCAATGCGGTAGACTTCTGCGCTCTACTGTCCTCTAGTTTGTTCTGCCCGGCTCTGGGCAAGACAGTAATGGTGGTCTCGGCACGTTAGGTTGAGTTAGGCTATGTTTGGCTATGATCTGCTGGCCTTGGTTAGGCATACGAAGCTTTGACTCTTCTGATGTACACTGCGATCCTATAGATTTCTGCGCTCTGCTCTCCAATAATGTGTTCTGCTTGGCTCTGTGGTGGCCAGCAATAGTGCTCGCGGCACGTTGGTTTGAGTTGCGTTACGTCTGGATATGTCAGGGTTGGTTAGCTTAGGAGAGGATGGCTTTGACACTAGTGCTATAGTGTGCTATTGGGTGTATTTCTGCTCCCTATAGTGCCGAAATGTTTTCAGCTTGGTTCTGGGAATGCGAGCAACAGTGGTGTTGGCACGTTACGTTTAGTAATGTTACGTTCGGTTAGGTTGGGATAGGCCTTGCTAGGTTAGGATAGCTTTAACTTTCGTGCTGTACACTGCTATTCGGTGGATTTCTGCGCTCTTCTGTGCTGTAGTATGTCCTGCTTGGCGCTGGGGAGCGCAGCAATTGCGGTCGCGGCACGTCAGGTTGATCCATGGTATGTTTGGCTATGTTCTGTTGGTTTGGGCTAGGCTCGGGCAGTTTTGACCTTTCTGATATACACTGCGGTTATATGGATTAATGCGTTCTACTCTCTACTAATGTCTTCTGCTTGCCTCTGGAGTGGCCCGCAATAATGGCCGCGGCACGGTAGGCTGAGTTAGTTTTCGTTTGGCTATGCTACGACTGGTCAGATTTCGAGACGATCGCTTTGACTTTGGTGCTATAGTCTGCTCTCAGGTGGATTTCTGCGCTCCACTGTGCCCTAGTATGCCTTCATTCGCTCGGAGGACAGCAATCGCGGTCTCGGCACGTTAGTTTCAGTTAGGCTATGTTTGCGTATGTTCTGTTGTTTTGGGTTAGGTCTGGGTAACTATGACTTTTCTGATATACATTGCGTTTGTACGGATTTCTGCGCTCCACTCCCCGCTATCTTGTTCTGCTTTACTCTGTGGAGGCCAGCGGCAGTGGTCTCGGCGCGTTTGGTTGAGCTATGTTACGTTTCGTTAGGATAGGTTACGAAGTCATGGTTAGGATTTCTTTGAATTTGTGCCCTACACTGCTATTCGGTGGATTTATGCGCTCCACGTTGCTCTGCAGTACTCTGCCCGACTCTGGGGAGGTAAGCAATAGTGGTAGTGGCACGTTATTTTGAGATAGGTTATGTTGGACTAGGTTAGGTTGGGTTATGTTTGGTTAGGGTAGATATGACATTCGTGATGTACACTGTTATACTGTGGATTCCTGACATCTATTCTGCTCTTCTGTATTCTGATTAGATCTGGGGATTCCAGCAGCGGTGGTCGCGTCACGTTACGTTTAGCTATGCTACGTTCGGCTATGTTAGGCTAGGTCAGGTTTTGTTAGGATATCCTCGACTATTGCAACATACACTACTATGCGGTGAACTTCGGAGCCCAGCACTGCTCAACTGCACTATGCTCAACTCTGGAAGGGCGGGCAACAGCGGTCGCGGCACATTAGCTTGAGCTAGGTTCCGTTTTGTTAGGATAGGTTAGGTTAAGTTTGGTTAGGATAGCATTGACTTTCGTGCAATACGCTGTTAATATGTGTTTTTCTGTGATCTACTGTGCTCTACTATAATCTGCCTGGCTATGGGATGCCCGTGAGCAGTGGCAGCGGCACGTTCCTTTGAGTTACGCTGCGTTCGGTTAAGTTAGGTTAAGTCTGGTTATGTTAGGATAACTTCGACTTTTACGCTATTCACAGCAATGCGGAGGATTACTGCGCACTGCTGCGCTCTTACTCTGCTCGCCGCCGGGGAGGCGAGAGATAGTGTCCGAGGCACGAAGCGTTGAGTTATGTTACGATTGGTTTGGTTAGGTTAAGCTTGTTTGGTTAGGATGCCTTCGACTTTCGTGCTACACACTGCTATTCGGTGGATTTCTGCGCTCTACTGTGCTCTAGTATGTCCCGCTTGGAGTGACCTGCAATGCACTACTGTATTGTGCTAGTCTCCGGGGATGCCAGCAGCAGTGGTCGCTGTACGCTCTGCTGTGTTACGTTACGTTCGGCTTTGTTAGGTAAAGCCATGTTATGTCAACTTATCTACGACTTTAGTGCTATCCACTGCTAACGGTGGATTTTTGCTCTATACCTTGCTCTGGTGCATCCCTCTTGCCTCCGTCGACGCGGACAATGTCGGTCTCTTCAAGTTAGGTTGAATTATGTTACGTTTGGGCATGTCACGTTTGGCTGTGTTATTTTATGCTACATTGACTTTTACGCCTTACAATGCTATTCGGTGGATTTCTCTGATCTACTGTGCTCTACTATATTCTGCTTTGCTTCGGGGAGGCCAGGAGCAGTGGTGGCGGCACGACGTCTTGGGTTACGCTGCGTTTGGTTGGTTAGATTTGGTCGTGTTAGGTTTGGATATAAACGGCTCTTGTGCTGTTCACTGCATTGCGGTGGATTTCTTCGCTCTACTGTGCTCTAGTATATTCTGCTCGCTTCTGGGAATGCCAGCAGTAATGGTCTCGGCACGTTAGGTTACGTCTAGGTACGCCTGCTTCTATTCCGTTTGGTCAGGTTAGGATAGAGTAGCTTAGACTTTTGTGCCATACGCTACTACTCGGTGGATTTCCGCGCTCTGCATAGCTCAACTATACTCTGCTCGACTCTGTGGAGGTCAGCAAAAGTTGTCTCGGCACGTTTGGTTCTGTTAGGCTACGTTTGGCTTGCTGACGTTTGATGAAATTGGGATAGGAAAGATTAGGCTTTTGCGCTACAGACTGCTATCCGCGGATACCTGCGTTCTTCTGTGTCCTAATATCTTCTGCCCGGCTCTGGCGGCGTCAGCAATAGTGATCCCAGCGCGGAACAACACCTTGTGCTGTTCACTGCAATGGGGTGGATTTCTTCGCTCTACTGTGCCCTAGTACATTCTGCTTGTCTCTCTGGAGGCCATCAATAGTAGTCCCCACATGCTAGGTAGAGTTAGTCTACGTTCTGGTTGTTACGTTTGGCTAGGTTGGGATAGGCTAGTCAGACTCCTGTGTTATTCACTGCTATTCGGCGTATTTCTGCTCTCCAATGTGCTCTAATTTTCTCTGCTTGAATCAGCGGAGGACAGCAATATTGGCTTCGTCACGTTATGCTTTGTTACACTATGTTTGGGTAGGTTAGGTAGGGCCAGGTTAGGTAATGTCATCATTTACTTTTGTGATATACACTGCTATTCGTTGGGCTTCTGCGCCCCGTTGCGCTTCAGTATTTTGTGCTTAGATCTGGGGCGGCCAGCAATAGTGTTCTCCACACGTTAGGTTGTGCCGTGCCACGTTCGGGTGTGTTACGTGTGGTAAGGTTAGGATATGATAGTTTTGACATCTTTGGTTTTAACTGATAACCTCCGACTTCTGCGCTCTAGTGCGTTCTGATATTCCATGCTTGGCTCCGGGAGGCCAGCAATAGTGGTCTCAGCGCATTAGGCTTTGTTAGGCTACGTTTGCATATGACAGGGTTGTTTACGTTAGGACAGAATACCTTAGACTTTGGTGCCATTGACTGCCGTTCCGTTGGTTTCTGTGCACTGCTGCGCCCCAGTATGTTCTGCTTTGGTCTGGGGAGACCAGCAATAGCGGTGCCGTTGTGTTAGTTTTGGTTATGCTCCGTTTCGCTCGGGTAGGGCGCGAAAGCAATGTTAGGATATCTTTGGCTTCTGTGCCGTACACTGTTATTCGGTGGATTTCTGCGCTATACCCTGATCTACTATACCCTGTCCGACTCTGGGGAGGCGAGCAATAGTGGCCGCGGCACGTTGATTTGTATTAGACCATGTTTGGTTATGTTAGGTTGCTATAAGTTTGGTTAGGATACCTTTGACTCTCGAGGCATACACTTTTTTCAGGTGGATTCCTGTTATCCACTCTGCTCCACTACGTCATGATTCTGTCTGGGGAGGTCTGGAGTAGTGGTCGCGGCACGCTACGCTCTGCTATGCTACGTATTATTAAGTTAGGTTGGGTCAGGTTGGGAAAGTGTATCTTCAACTTTTGCCCTGTACAATGCTTTTCGCTGGATTTCTGCGCCCTGCATTGCTCTATTATACTCTGCTCGCCACCGGGGAGGCGAGAGATAGTGTCCGAGGCACGAAGCGTTGAGTTATCTTACGATTGGTTGGGTTAGGTTAAGCTTGTTTGGTTAGGATGCCTTCGACTTTCGTGCTACACACTGCTATTCGGTGGATTTCTGCGCTCTACTGTGCTCTAGTATGTCCCGCTTGGCTGTGGGAGGCGCAGCAATGGCGGTCCCGGCACGTTAGGCTGTGTTATGTAACGTTCGGTTTTGTTACATTTGTGGAGGACAGGAGCGGATAACAGTTACGTTTGTGGAGGACAGGAGCGGATAACTTTGACCTTTGTGCTATAGCCCCCTATTAGTTGGATATCTGCGCCCGACTGTGCTCTAATGTTTTCGGCTTGGCTCTGGGAAGGCCAGCAATAGTGGTCTCATCACGACATGTTGAGTCATGTTAGGACCGGTTAGGATGGGTTAGGCTACATTTGGTTAGGGTAGCTATATCTTTCATCCTGTATACTAATACACGGTGGGTTTCTGCGCTCTACTGCGCATTAATATGCTGTGCTTGGTTCTGCTGAAGCCAGCAATGGTGGTCTCGCCACGTTGATACATGCGACGTTTGGTTATGTTACGTTTGGTTAAGTTAGGGTAGGTAAGCTTTGACTTTTGTGCGACACACGGATATCCGGTCAACTTTTGTGCTCGACTGTAACCTTATATGCTCTCATTTTCTGTGGGGAATCCAGAAAGGGATGTCGCGTCACGTTAGTTTGGGTTAGGTTACGTTTGGTGGTGTTATGTTTGCTTGGGTCTGGTGTGAGTGGCTTTGAATTTAGTGCTACAACCTGCAATACAATGCATTCCGGAGGTCTCGTCTCATCCAATATGCTCTCCACGGCGATGGGGAGGCCAGCAATAGTGGACCTGGCATGTTAGGCTTAGTTATTCCACATTTGGTTTGATTAGGTATGGAGAAGTTCATGATTTCTTCGACTTTTGTGCAATACGCTGCAATTTGGTGACTTTCAGGGCCCTATGCTGCTCCAGCATATTCAGCTTGTCTCTGGGGGCGCCAGCAACAGTGGTCTCGGCACGTTAGGTTTACTTATGATACGTTTGCTTATATTACGTTTGAAAAGATTAGGACAGGGCGGAGTCGGCTTTTGTCCAATAGACTGCCGTCTGGTGGATTTCCATGCTCTACATTGCTCTACTATACTCTGCTAGCGTCTGGGGAGGCCAGCCCTGGAATTCCCGGCTCCTTAGGTAGAGTTAGGCTACGTTTGGTTAGGTTATGGTTCCTTTGGTTATATCTGGATAGATTTGGCTTTCGCGGTATACACTGTTATTCGGTGGATTTCCGCGCTCTACCGTTCACTGCTATACTCTGCTCGGCTCTTCGAAGGCCAGCAATAGTGGTCACGGCGCGTTGGGTTCAGTAAGTCTACGTTTGGTTGTGCTTGGTTAGGCTATGTGAGTTTAGGGTTTCTCCGACCTTTGTGCTGTACAGTGCAATTTGGCGAATTTCTGCGTCTTAGGGTGCTCTAGTATATTCTGTTTGTCTTTGGAGATGCCCGCAATATTCTAAGCTATTCTAAATTTTGTTAGGTTAGGTTAGGTCGGGCTGGGTTATGATATCTCCTATTTTTGTGCTATAGATTGCTATTTGGTCGGTTTCAGCGCTCTACAATTCTCTACCAAACTATGCTCGACTCTGTGTTGGCCTGTAATAGTTGTCTCGACACGCTAGGTCGTGTTAGTCTTCGTTTGGATATGATTTGTTAGTTTGGGTTGGGCATGGTTAGATTTGTCTCTCACGTTATACACTGCCATTCGGAAGAATTCTGCGCTCTATTGTGCTCTACTATACTCAGCTCGAATCTGGGGAGGCCTGCAACAGTGGTTGTGGAACGTTAGTTTGTGTTATGTTACGTTTGGTCATGTTACGGTTCATTAGGTTAGGATATTGTGGCATTAACATTTTGCTGTACACCATTACACCAATACGCCAATAGTGGTGTAGGCAGGTTGGGATTAGTTATCTGCCTTCGGTTATGTTCCGCTTGGCTATGTTAGGATAGCATTACTGCGAATTTTGTGATATTTTCTGGTATTCGGTGGATTCCTCCGCTCTTCGTTGCTCTACTATACTCTGCTCAACACTGGGGAGTACAGCAATAGCGGTCTTGGCAAGTTACGTCGTGTTTGGCTACGCTAGGTTAGGTTTTGTTAGTCTGGGTTAGGTTTGGATATCTTTGACTTTTCTGCTGCACAGTTGGTTTCTATGGATATCTGCGGCCTAATCTCCTCTAATGTGTTCAGCTTCGCTCTAGGGTGGCCAGCAATAATGTTCGTGGTACGTTTGCTTGAGTTACGTCACGTTTGCCTTGGTTATGTTAGGATACGTTTGGTTTGGATGGCTTTGACGTTTGTGCTATACACTGCTATGCGGTGGATTCCTGCGCTCTACAGAGCCCTATTATATCCTGCTCAACTCTGCGGTGACCGGCAATGGTGGTTACGGCACCATAGCTTGTATCAGTGTTCGTTTGGTAATGTTACGATTGGTTATGTTAGGCGAGCATAGCTTTGACTTTCATGCTGTACACCGATATTCCTAGGATTTCTACGCTCTATGGTGCTCTGTATACACTGCTCGCCTCTGGTGTGGCCAGCAGTATTTGTCTCAGCACGTTGCCCTCGGTAATGGTGCGCTTGGTTAGGTTAGGACAGGGTAACTTTGACTTTTGTGCTATACACGGAAATTCGGTGGAATCATGTGCTTTGTGCTGCTCTACTATACCCTGTTCGACTCTCGATGGTCCAGCAGTAGTGGACGCCGCACGCTGGGACGAGTTATGTTACCCTACACTCTGCTCTACTCCAATCTGCTTGACCCTGCGGATGCGGGCATTTGTGGTCGCGGTACGTTACGTTGTGCTTGCTAAGTTCGGTTTGGGTACGTTTGTTTGGGTTAGGCTTGGGTATCTTCGACTTTTCCGCTTTACACCGCGATTCTATGGATATCTGCACTGTACTCTCCGCTAATACGTTCTGCTCGGCTCTGGGGTGGCCTGAAATAGTGGCCGCGGCATGTCAGGTTGAGATAGGTTACGTTTGGTCAGTTAACATTAGCAATGGTAAGGTTTGGATTGCATTGACTTTTCAGCTATGCA
This sequence comes from Eufriesea mexicana, assembly GCF_001483705.2. NCBI lineage: Eukaryota > Metazoa > Arthropoda > Insecta > Hymenoptera > Apidae > Eufriesea > Eufriesea mexicana. The sequence continues at coordinate 22,020 of NW_016912482.1, forward strand.
CTGCGATTCTACGGATACCTGCGACCTACTCTCCTCTAATAGTCCTGCATGGCACATCGGAGGCCAGCTATAGTGTTCGCGGCACTCTAGGTTGTGTCAGATTACGTTTGGTTAGGTAAGATTGGTTAGGTTAGGACGGGACAGCTACGACTTCTGTGGTATACACTGCTATCCGGCAGATTTCTGCGCTCTACGGCGCTCTAATGTGCTCTGCTTTTCTTTGGGGAGGACAGCAATTGCGCCCCCGGCACGTTCTTTAGAGTTAGGTTACCCTCGGTTAGGTTAGGTTTGTCTGGGATAGGTTGGGATACCTTTGACTTTCGGAAAATACACTGCCATTCTATGGACCTGTGCGTACAACTCTCCACTAATATGCCCGTCTTGGCGTTGTGGAGGCCAGCAATAGTGGGATAGGCACGTTAAGTTTGGATGGGTTATGTTTGGTTGGGACAGGTTAGGTTTGGTTAGGTTAGGCTAACTTTTGAGTTTCCGCTTTACACCTCTATGCTGCGTATTCCTGCAGTCTACTATGCTCTAGTATAATCTGCTCGGCTCTGGGGAGGTCAGCAATAGTGGTGTAGTCACGTTAGGTTGAACTATGTTACGCTTGATTGTGTTTCATTTCGTTAAGTTGGGATAGGATAACTATGACTTTTGTGCTATACACTCCTATTCGGATGATTTCCAAGTTCCGCATTGCTCTACTATGCCCTGCTTGACCCTGGGGGGGGGCTGCGATAGAAGTCTCGGCTCGGTAGGTTTTGTTACTCCACGTTTGGTTAGGTTAGGCTGGGTAAGGTTAGGCTGGGTAAGGTTAGGCTTGAAAATATTTGTCTTTTATGCTATACACCGCTATATGGTGGACTTCGGCGCTGTGCATTGTTTTAATACGCCCAGCATTCCTCTCGGGGTGCCAGCAATATTGTTCTCGGTTCGTTATATTTAGCTATGTCACGCTAGGCATTGCTAGGTTTGGACAGGCCATATTAAAGTATCTTCGACTTTTGTGCCGTACACGGCAATTCGGTGTGCCACTGTGCTCTACTGTGTTCTTGTATGTTCTGCTTGTCTCTGGGGAGGCCAGCAACTGTGGTCCAGGCAGGCTAGGCTGGCTTAGGTTGCGCTTGGCTAGACTAGGTTAGGATATATTTGGTTAGGGTATCTTTGTCTTTTGCGCTATACACTGCAATTCGGTCGATAACTGCGCTCTAAATTGCTGTACTAGTATCTTTATGTCGCTGTGAAGGCCAGCGGCTGTGGTCGTCTCACGTCAGGTTGGGTTTCGTAACGTCCGCTTATGTTACGTTTGGCTTGGTTATGATAGGGTAGCTTTGACTTTTACGGTATACACCGCTATTTGGTGGCCTACGGCGCTGTCCGTTGCTCTAATATGCCCTGCTGGTCTCTGGGGAGACCAGCAATAGTGGTCATTGCTCGAGAGGAATCGTTAGGATACGCTTAGTGATGTTAATATTGGCTACGTTAGTATAGGGTTGCTACGACTTTTCTGCTACGCACTGCTATTCTATGGACGCCTGCGCTGTTCTGTGCGATATCGCATTCCGCGTGTCTGTGTGGACGCCAGGAATAGTGCTCTCGTCACTTTGGGTTAGGTTACGTTTCGTTTCGTTAGGCTAGGTTTGGTTAGGCGTAGTTAGGATAGCTTTGACTTTTCAGATATATACACTGCTATTCCGAGGATATCAGTGCTCTAGACTGCTCTGCTGCACTCTCCTCTGCTCTCGTGAAGCCAGCAATACCGGTCGTGGAACGTCGGTATGGGTCACGTTACGTCTGCTTATCTTACGCTTTGGTATGTTAGGATTGGCTATATTTGACTTTTGCGCTATACGCTGCTATTCGGCGGATTTCTATGCCTTACGCTGCTCTACTATAATCTGCTCGTCCATGGGGAGGCCAGTAATAGTGTTCTCGGCTCGTCGGTTTGAGTTATGCTACGCTTGGTTACGTTATGTTGGCATGGGTTAGGTTTGGATTGATTTGAGTTTCGTTGTATGCGCTGCTATACGGTGGATTTCTGCGGTCTACTGCGCTCTAGCATGTATCGTTAGTTTGGTTAGGTTTGGTTGGTTTGGGATATGATACCTTTGACATACGTGCTCAACACTGATTTCCTATGGACTTCTGTGCTCTACTGTGCTCTATGACATTCAGCCTGTCTCTGGGGAGCCAGTAATAGTAGTCGCGGCACGCTGGGAGCAGTTACTCTTCCTTTGTCTAGGTTAGGCTATGTCTGCTCAGGGTGGGATACCTTTGGCTTTTGTCCTATACATACTCCTATTTTTGTGCTATAGATTGCTATTTGGTGGGTTTCAGCGCTCTACAATTCTCTACCAAACTATGCTCGACTCTGTGTTGGCCTGTAATAGTTGTCTCGAGACGCTAGGTCGTGTTAGTCTTCGTTTGGTTATGATTTGTTAGTTTGGGTTGGGCATGGTTAGATGTGTCTCTCGCGTTATACACTGCCATTCGGAAGAATTCTGCGCTCTATTGTGCTCTACTATACTCAGCTCGAATCTGGGGAGGCCTGCAACAGTGGCTGTGGAACGTTAGTTTGTGTTATGTTACGTTTGGTCATGTTACGGTTTATTAGGTTAGGATATTGTGGCATTAACATTTTGCTGTACACCATTACACCAATACGCCAATAGTGGTGTAGGCAGGTTGGGATTAGTTATCTGCCTTCGGTTATGTTCCGCTTGGCTATGTTAGGATAGCATTACTGCGAATTTTGTGATATTTTCTGGTATTCGGTGGATTCCTCCGCTCTTCGTTGCTCTACTATACTCTGCTCAACACTGGGGAGTACAGCAATAGCGGTCTTGGCAAGTTACGTCGTGTTTGGCTACGCTAGGTTGGGTTTTGTTAGTCTGGGTTAGGTTTGGATATCTTTGACTTTTCTGCTGCACAGTTGGTTTCTATGGATATCTGCGGCCTAATCTCCTCTAATGTGTTCTGCTTCGCTCTAGGGTGGCCAGCAATAATGTTCGTGGTACGTTTGCTTGAGTTACGTCACGTTTGCCTTGGTTATGTTAGGATACGTTTGGTTTGGATGGCTTTGACATTTGTGCTATACACTGCTATACGGTGGATTCCTGCGCTCTACAGAGCCCTATTATATCCTGCTCAACTCTGCGGTGACCGGCAATGGTGGTTACGGCACCATAGCTTGTATCAGTGTTCGTTTGGTAATGTTACGATTGGTTATGTTAGGCGAGCATAGCTTTGACTTTCATGCTGTACACCGATATTCCTAGGATTTCTACGCTCTATGGTGCTCTGTATACACTGCTCGCCTCTGGTGTGGCCAGCAGTATTTGTCTCAGCACGTTGCCCTCGGTAATGGTGCGCTTGGTTACGTTGCGCTTGGTTAGGTTAGGACAGGGTAACTTTGACTTTTGTGCTATACACGGAAATTCGGTGGTATCATGTGCTTTGTGCTGTTCTACTATACCCTGTTCTACTCTCGATTGTCCAGCAGTAGTGGTCGCCGCACGCTGGGACGAGTTATGTTACGTTTGGTTAGGTTACGTTAGTCTAAGTCTTGTTAGAATCGCTTGGGCTTTCGTGCTATACACTGTCATTCTGTGGATTGCTGCCCTACACTCTGCTCTACTCCAATCTGCTTGACCCTGCGAATGCGGGCATTTGTGGTCGCGGTACGTTGCGTTGCGCTTGCTAAGTTATGTTTGGTTAGGCTTGGGTATCATCGACTTTTCAGCTCAACACCGCGATTCTATGGATATCTGCATTGTACTCTCCGCTAATATGTTCTGCTCGGCACCGGGGTGGCAAGAAATAGTGGCCGCGGCATGTCAGGTTGAGTTAGGTTACGTTTGGTCAGTTTATGTTAGCAATGGTAAGGTTTGGATTGCATTGATTTTTCGGCTATGCACTGCGATTCTACGGATACCTGCGATCTACTCTCCTCTAATAGTCCTGCATGGCACTTGGGAGGCCAGCGGTAGTGTTCGCGGCACTCTAGGTTGTGTCAGATTACGTTTGGTTAGGTAAGATTGGTTAGGTTAGGACGGGATAGCTATGACTTTTATGGTATACACTGCTATCCGGCAGATTCCTCCGCTCTGCGGCGCTCAAATGTGCTCTGCTTTGCTTTGGGGAGGACAGCAATTGCGGCATCTGCACGTTCCTTTGAGTCAGGTTACGCTCGGTTAGGTTAGGTTTTTTAGGGATAGGTTTGGATACCTTTGACTTTCGGAAAATACACTGACATTCTATGGAACTGTGCGTACAACTCTCCTCTAATATGCTCGGCTTGGCGTTGTGGAGGCCAGCAAGAGAGGGATAGGCACGTTAAGTTTGGATGGGTTACATTTGGTTGGGATAGGTTAGGTCAGGTTAGGTTAGGCTAACTTTTGCCTTTCCGCTTTACACCTCTATGCTGCGTATTCCGGCGGTCTGCTATGCTCTAGTATATTCTGCTCGGCTCTGGGGAGGTCAGCAATAGTGACGTAGTCACCTTAGGTTGAACTATGTTACGCTTAGTTGTGTTACATTTCGTTAAGTTGGGATAGGATAACTATGACTTTTGTGCTATACACTCCTATTCGGATGATTTCCAAGCTCCTCATTGCTCTACTATGCCCTGCTTGACCCTGGCGGGGCCTGCGATAGATGTCTCGGCTCGGTAGGTTTAGTTATTCCACGTTTGGTTAAGTTAGGCTGGGTCAGGTTAGGTTTGAAAATTTGTGACTTTTGTGCTATACACTGCTATTTGGTGGCTTTCTGCGCCCTACTGAGCTCTTGTATATCCTGCTTGGCTCTGTGGAGCCCAGAAATAGTGGTCTCGGCTCGTTAGATAAAGTCAGGTTGCATTTGGTTATGTTACGTTTGGTTACGTTAGGATAGGGTAGCTTTGACTTTTACGCTATACACCGCTATTTGGTGGCCTACGGCGCTGTCCGTTGCTCTAATATGCCCTGCTGGCCTCTGGGGAGACCAGCAATAGCGGTCGTGGCACGACAGGTTGTGTTAGGTTACGTTTAGCTAGGTTAGGTTAGGTTGCGCTTGGTTAGGATGGCTTTGACTTTTTCGTTATTCACTGCCATTCGGTGGGTTCCTTCGCTCGACTGTGCTCTTGCATATTCAACTTGGTTATGTGGAGGCCAGCAGTACAGTTCTCGGCACATTAGTCTTACTCGGCATGCGTTTGGTTATGCTACATTATGTTAGGTTAGGATAGGATTGCTTAGACCTTTGTGCTATGCACTACTGCTCAGAGTATTTCTGCGCTCTACATTGCTCTATTATGCTCTGCTTGTCTCTGTGGAAGCCGGAAATTGTGCTCGCGTTGCGTTAGGTTTAGTTACTCCAAGTTCGGTTATGATAGGTTTGTCTGGTTAGGTCAGGATATTTCTGATTTTTGTACTATACATTGCTAATTGGTGGCTTTCTACGCTCTACTGTACTCTACTATACTCTTCCCGACCCTGGGAGACCAGCATTAGTTGTCATAGCTCGATAGGAATCGTTAGGATACGCTTAGTGATATTTAGATTGGCTACGTTAGTATAGGGTTGCTACGACTTTTCTGCTACGCACTGCTATTCTATGTACGCCTGCGCTGTTCTGTGCGATATCCCATTCCGCTTGTCTGTGTGGACGCCAGGGATAGTGCTGTCGTCACGTTAGGTTGGGTTACGTTTCGTTTCGTTAGGCTAGGTTTGGTTAGGCGTGGTTAGGATAGCTTTGACTTTTCTGCTATACACTGCTATTCCGAGGATATCAGTGCTCTAGACTGCTCTGCTGCACTCTCCTCAGCTCTCGTGAGGCCAGCAATGGTGGTGGTTGCACGGAAGATTGAGCTATGTTACGCTTGGTCAGGTTGGGTTAGGACGTATTTGACTATTACGCTGTACGCTGCCATTTGGTGGCTACCTGCTCTCTAAGGTGCTCTAGTAAATTTTGCTTGGCTCTGGGGATTCCAGCAATAGTGCTCTCGGCACATTCGGTTAGGTTAGCATACGCCAGATTATATTACGCGTGGACAAGTTGGGGCGGGATATCCATGACTTTCGTGCTGGACACCACTAATCGGTGGATTTCATTGCTCTACATTACTCTATTATACTCTGTTCGACTCCTGGGAGGCTAGCAATAGTAGTCGCGGCACGAAACTTTGCGATAGGTTTCGTTTGGCCAGGTTAGGATAGGTTCGGTTAGGGGAGGATAGCTTTGACGTTTCTGCTACGCAATGCGATTCTTTGGATTTCTGCGCTCTACTCTCCTCTAACTGTCACTGCTTGACTCTGTGGAGGCCGGCAATACAGGTCGCGGCACGTTAGGTTGAGTTAGCTTACGTTTGGTTAGGTTGGGTTAGATTGGATTAGATTATAGCAGCTTTGGCTTTTGTGGTCAACACGGATATTGTATGGACCTCTGTGTTCCACTCTGCTCTATCGTACTGCGCTTGTCTCTGGGGACGCCAGCAATAGTGGTCGCGGCACGTAGGATTAGGTTACGTTACGTTTGGTTAGGTTTGCTTTGCTAAGGTATAGTCAGGGTCCTTTAACTTTTGTGCCATTCACTGCAACGCGGCTATACTGAGCCATTATATGCTCCGCTTGACCCTGGGGTGCCAGCAATAGTGGTTGCGTTGCGTTAGGTTATGTTAGGTTACGTTTGGCTAGCTTAGGCTATTCTGGGCTAGGTTCGGATTGCGTTGTCTTTTCTGCTATACACTGCCACTCTTTGGATTTCTGCGCTCTAATATCTTTTAATATGTTCTGCTTGGCGTTGTGGAGGCCAGCATTAGTGGACTCGTTTCGTTAAGTTCAGTTAGTCGTTGATTGGTTGAGTTGGATAAGGCAGGTAAGGTTGTGTTGTCCCCGACGTTAGTGCTCTTCGCTGCTATTTGGTGGCTTCCTGCGATCTACTGTGCTCTAGCTGGCTCAGCTTGGCCCTTGGGACTCTGGAAATACTGGTCTCGGCACGCTAATCTAAGTTATGTTACGTTTGGCTTTATTACGTTTTGATATGTTAGGAGAGGGTAGCTTCGACTTTTGTGCTATGCACTGATATTGACTGGATTCCTACGCTCAACATTGCACTACTATACTCTGCTCTACTCTGGGGATGCCAGCAATAGTAGCCTCGGCACATTAGCTTTAGTTATGTTACGTTTGGTAATGTTACGTTTGGTTAGTGTAGGAGAGGATATCTTTTACTTTCGTGCTGTATGCTTATATTGTGCGGACTTCTGCGCTCTGCTGTTATCACATGTGTACAGCTCTGCCCTGGGAAAGATTGCAATAGTGGTCTCGGCAAGCTATATTGATTTAGGCTACGTTTGGTTGGGTTAGGTTGAGTCAGGTTAGGTTAGGATAACTTTGACTTCTGTGGTTTACACTGCAAGGCCAAGGGTCCAGAGATAGAGGCCGCGGCGTGATAGGTTATGTTAGATTGCGTTTGGTTTGGTTAGGTTCGTCTAAGTTTGGACAGAATAGCTTTTACTGCTGTGCCATGCACTGCAATGCGGTGGATTTCTGCGCTCTACTATGCTCTAGTATCTTCTGCTTGCCTCTAGGGAAGGCAGCAATAGTAGTCTCAGCACGCAAGTTTGAGTTACTATACGCTTCTTTGTCACGTCTGGTTAGGTTAGCATAGGGTAGCTTTGACTTTTGCGGTGTACACTGCTATTCGGTAGATTCCTGCGCCATAGATTGCTCTACTATACTTTGCTCGACTCTCGGGATTCGAGAAATTGGGGCC
>NW_016912482.1:29878-55611 GCF_001483705.2 Eufriesea mexicana
GACTCTCGATGGTCCAGCAGTAGTGGACGCCGCACGCTGGGACGAGTTATGTTACCCTACACTCTGCTCTACTCCAATCTGCTTGACCCTGCGGATGCGGGCATTTGTGGTCGCGGTACGTTACGTTGTGCTTGCTAAGTTCGGTTTGGGTACGTTTGTTTGGGTTAGGCTTGGGTATCTTCGACTTTTCCGCTTTACACCGCGATTCTATGGATATCTGCACTGTACTCTCCGCTAATACGTTCTGCTCGGCTCTGGGGTGGCCTGAAATAGTGGCCGCGGCATGTCAGGTTGAGTTAGGTTACGTTTGGTCAGTTAATATTAGCAATGGTAAGGTTTGGATTGCATTGACTTTTCAGCTATGCACTGCGATTCTACGGATACCTGCGACCTACTCTCCTCTAATAGTCCTGCATGGCACATCGGAGGCCAGCTATAGTGTTCGCGGCACTCTAGGTTGTGCCAGATTACGTTTGGTTAGGTAAGATTGGTTAGGTTAGGACGGGACAGCTACGACTTCTGTGGTATACACAGCTATCCGGCACATTTCTGCGCTCTACGGCGCTCTAATGTGCTCTGATTTTCTTTGGGGAGGACAGAAATTGCGCCCTCGGCACGTTCTTTAGAGTTAGGTTACCCTCGGTTAGGTTAGGTTTGTCTGGGATAGGTTGGGATACCTTTGACTTTCGGAAAATACACTGCCATTCTATGGACCTGTGCGTACAACTCTCCACTAATATGCCCGTCTTGGCGTTGTGGAGGCCAGCAATAGTGGGATAGGCACGTTAAGTTTGGATGGGTTAAGTTTGGTTGGGATAGGTTAGGTTAGGTTAGGTTAGGCTAACTTTTGAGTTTCCGCTTTACACCTCTATGCTGCGTATTCCTGCAGTCTACTATGCTCTGGTATATTCTGCTCGGCTCTGGGGAGGTCAGCAATAGTTGTGTAGTCTCGTTAGGTTGAACTATGTTACGCTTGATTGTGTTTCATTTCGTTAAGTTGGGATAGGATAACTATGACTTTCGTGCTATACACTCCTATTCGGATGATTTCCAAGTTCCGCATTGCTCTACTATGCCCTGCTTGACCCTGGGGGGGGGCTGCGATAGAAGTCTCGGCTCGGTAGGTTTTGTTACTCCACGTTTGGTTAGGTTAGGCTGGGTAAGGTTAGGCTGGGTAAGGTTAGGCTTGAAAATATTTGTCTTTTATGCTATACACCGCTATATGGTGGACTTCGGCGCTGTGCATTGTTTTAATACGCCCAGCATTCCTCTCGGGGTGCCAGCAATATTGTTCTCGGTTCGTTATATTTAGCTATGTCACGCTAGGCATTGCTAGGTTAGGACAGGCCATATTAAAGTATCTTCGACTTTTGTGCCGTACACGGCAATTCGGTGTGCCACTGTGCTCTACTGTGTTCTTGTATGTTCTGCTTGCCTCTGGGGAGGCCAGCAATTGTGGTCCAGGCAGGCTAGGCTGGCTTAGGTTGCGCTTGGCTAGACTAGGTTAGGATATATTTGGTTAGGGTATCTTTGTCTTTTGCGCTATACACTGCAATTCGGTCGATAACTGCGCTCTAAATTGCTGTACTAGCATCTTTATGTCTCTGTGAAGGCCAGCGGCTGTGGTCGTCTCACGTCAGGTTGGGTTTCGTAACGTCCGCTTATGTTACGTTTGGCTTGGTTATGATAGGGTAGCTTTGACTTTTACGGTATACACTGCTTTTTGGTGGCCTACGGCGCTGTCCGTTGCTCTAATATGCCCTGCTGGTCTCTGGGGAGACCAGCAATGGTGGTCATTGCTCGAGAGGAATCGTTAGGATACGCTTAGTGATGTTAATATTGGCTACGTTTGTATAGGGTTGCTACGACTTTTCTGCTACGCACTGCTATTCTATGGACGCTTGCGCTGTTCTGTGCGATATCGCATTCCGCGTGTCTGTGTGGACGCCAGGAATAGTGCTCTCGTCACTTTGGGTTAGGTTACGTTTCGTTTCGTTAGGCTAGGTTTGGTTAGGCGTAGTTAGGATAGCTTTGACTTTTCAGATATATACACTGCTATTCCGAGGATATCAGTGCTCTAGACTGCTCTGCTGCACTCTCCTCTGCTCTCGTGAAGCCAGCAATACCGGTCGTGGAACGTCGGTATGGGTCACGTTACGTCTGCTTATCTTACGCTTTGGTATGTTAGGATTGGCTATATTTGACTTTTGCGCTATACGCTGCTATTCGGCGGATTTCTATGCCTTACGCTGCTCTACTATAATCTGCTCGTCCATGGGGAGGCCAGTAATAGTGTTCTCGGCTCGTCGGTTTGAGTTATGCTACGCTTGGTTATGTTATGTTGGCATGGGTTAGGTTTGGATTGATTTGAGTTTCGTTGTATGCGCTGCTATACGGTGGATTTCCGCGGTCTACTGCGCTCTAGCATGTATCGTTAGTTTGGTTAGGTTTGGTTGGTTTGGGATATGATACCTTTGACATACGTGCTCAACACTGATTTCCTATGGACTTCTGTGCTCTACTGTGCTCTATGACATTCAGCCTGTCTCTGGGGAGCCAGTAATAGTAGTCGCGGCACGCTGGGAGCAGTTACTCTTCCTTTGTCTAGGTTAGGCTATGTCTGCTCAGGGTGGGATACCTTTGGCTTTTGTCCTATACATCACTGTTTGGTGACATTTTGCGCCCTGTTGTGCTCCAGTATACTCTGCTCGACATTGGAAATGGCAGCAATAGTGGTCATGGAACGGTAGGCTGTGTTAGGCTGCGTTTGGTTAGGTTACGGTTGGTTAGGTTTGGTTAGGATAAGTTTGGTTAGGGTTGATTCTGCCATCGTGCAGTACACTGTTGTTCGGTGGATTCCTACCCTCTACTGCGCTCTACTCTAATCTGCTAGAGTCAGGGAAGGCCAGCAATTGTGGTCGCCCTACTCTTTTCTAATATGTAGTGCATGCCCCTGGAGAGGCCAGCAATAGTGGTCGCGTCACGTTAGGTTGAGTTAGATTATATTTGGTTATGTTAGAATTGGTTAGGTTAAGGCGAGATAGCTTTTACTATTGTACTATACACCGCCATCCGGTGGATTTCTGCACACTACTGCGCTCTAGCGTGCTCTGCTTTGCATTGGGGAGGAGAACAATAGCGTTGTCGGCACGATACCATGAGTTATGGTAAGTTTGGTTATGTCACGGTTGGCCATGTTAGGAATGAACAGCTTTAGCTTTGGCGGCATACACTGCTCTCCGGTGAAAATAGCGCTGTCGGCACGATACCATGAGTTACGGTAAGTTTGGTTACGTCACGGTTGGCCCTGTTAGGAATGAACAGCTTTAGCTTTGGCGGCATACACTGCTCTCCGGTGGACATCTGCGCTCTTCTGTGCTCTAATATATTCTGCTTGTCTCTGGGGACGCCAGCAATAATGTTTGTGGCACGTACGTTTGAGTTATATTCCGTTCTCTTTGGCTAAGTTATGATAAGCTTGGTCATGGTGGGTATGGCTTTTTGTGTTATACACTGATGTTCTGTGAATTCCTGCGCTCTACTGAGCTCTAGTATATTCTTCTCGGCTATGCGGGGCCAGCTGTAGAGGTCACGGCACGTTAGTCTGTGTTACGTTGCGTAAGGTTATGTTACGTTTGGTTAGGTTACGATGGGGTAAATTTGACTTTTGTGCTATGCACTGCTCATCGGTGGATTTCTGCGATTTACTCTCCTGTATTAATATCTGCTTGGCTCTGTGAGGGTCAGAAAATCTGGTCGCGGCACATTTCTTTGTGACTGGTTACGTTCGGCTGGGTTAGGTCAGGTTGGCTTAGGTTAGGACAGCTTTGACATATGTGCTCAACACTGATATCCAATGGAATTCTGTGCTGCACTGTGCTGTATCATATTCTGCTTGTCTACGGGGAGGCGGGGAACAGTGGTCGTGGCACGTTAGGTTCAGTTACTCCACGTTTGTTCATGTTAGATTAGGCATTCTTAGGATAGGGCAGCTTTGACTTTCGCGCTATACACATTTATTCGTTAGATACCTGCGCTCCACTGTGCTCTGCCCTTATCTGCCCGTCCCTTGGAGTGCCAGCAAGAGTGGTCTCGGCACGTCAGTTTGACATAGGTAACGCTTGGTTATGTTACGTTTGGTATGGTTAGGATAGGGTTGTTTAGGCTCCTGTGCCCTACATTGTTTTTCGGTGGATTCATGCGCTCTACATTGCTCTACTATACTCTGCTTGACTCCCGGGGGCCAGAGATAGAGGCCGCGGCGTGATAGTTTATGTTAGATTGCGTTTGGTTTGGTTAGGTTCGGCTAAGTTTGGACAGAATAGCTTTTACTGCTGTGCCAAGCACTGCAATGCGGTGGATTTCTGCGCTCTACTATGCTCTAGTATCTTCTGCTTGCCTCTAGGGAAGGCAGCAATAGTAGTCTCAGCACGCAAGGTTGAGTTACTATACGCTTCTTTGTCACGTCTGGTTAGGTTAGCATAGGGTAGCTTTGACTTTTGCGGTGTACACTGCTATTCGGTAGATTCCTGCGCCATAGATTGCTCTACTATACTTTGCTCGAATCTCGGGATTCGAGAAATTGGGGCCGTTGCACAGTGCTGTACACGGCAAAGCTGTGAATTGCTGCGCGCTACTGTGCTCTGGTATATTCAGCTTGGAAATGGGGAAGCCAGCAGTAGAGCTCTCGGAACTTTAGCCTGAGTTAGGTTGCGTTCGGATGTGTTACGTTTGGTTGGGTTAGGACAGGGTAGCACTGACTTTTGTGCTACACACTGTTATTCGGAGGGTTCCTGCGCTCTACTCTGCTCTAGTGTGTTCCGCTTGGCTCTGGGGATATCAACAACTGTGTTCTATGCACGCTAGAATGAGCTATGCTACGTTTGGGCATGCCATGTTTGGCCTGGTTAGGCTATGATATTTTTGACTTTTATGCTGTACACTGCCATTTGGTGGACTACTACCCTCTACTTTGGTCTCATATGGTCTGCTCGGCTCTGGGGATGCCAGCAATTGTTGTCGCGGCACGTTAGTTCGAGTTAAGCTACGTGCGGCTGTGTTACGTTCCGACATGTTAGTATAGGTTAGCTTCGACTGTTGCGCTTTGCACTGTGATTCGATGGATATCTGCGCTCTACTCACTTCTAGTATGCTCTGCTTGGCGCTGGGAGCCCAGCAACGGTGGTCGTGGCACCCCTGGTCGTACGTTACGTTTGGTTATGTTACGCTTGGTCAGGATAGGGAAGGATAGCTTTGACTTTCGTGTTACAAACTGTTGTTCGGTAGAATTATGCGCTCTACTGTGCTATACCATTCTCTGCACGAACCTCGGGAGGTCAAAAGTAGTGGCCGCAGGACGTTCTTTTGAGTTACGATGCGTTCGGCTGTGCTTCAACTTGTTACGTTAAGAGAGGATGGGTTCAACTTTTGTGCCATATACTGCAATTCGGTTGATTTCTGCGCTCTACTGGGCTTCATGTGTTCCGCTCTGCTCTTGGGTGGTCAGCAATAGTGGTCTCTGTAGGTTAGGCTAAGATATGTTGCGTTTGGTTATGTTAGGTTTCGATAGGTTAGGATAATATGCCCTTGACTTTTGCACAGTACACTGCGATTCTATGGATTTCTGCGCTCTACCGTCATCTTATATGCTCTGGTTTGATCTGGAGAAGACAGAAACTAGGTCCGCGGCACGTCAGCCTGGGTTAGGTTACGCTCGGCTTGGTTATGTTTGCTTGGGTCTGGTATGGACAGCTCCGACTTTCATGCATACCGTGCGACACAGTGGATTCCGGCGCTCTTGTCTCCTCTAATATGTTCTGCATGGCGATGGGGAGACCAGCAACAGTGGACACGGCACGATATGTTTAGAATATCTGCGGCTGCTGAGATTGCGTTAGGACATGTTGTGATACGGTTTCTTTGACTTACGTGCTATACAATGCCATTTGGTGGCTTTCTGCCCTCCACTGTGCCCCAGTATATTCCGCTTGACTCTGGGGAGGACAGCAGCCGTGGTCGCAGCTCGTCAGGTTAAGTTATGTTACGTTTGTTTATACTACGGTTGGACAAGTTAGGATAGGTTAATTCAGACTTTTGTGCTATGCACTGCCCTTCGGTGGATTTCTGCGCTCTACATTGCTACACTGTCATCTGCTCGACACTCTGGAGGCCAGCAATTGTGGCCGCGTCACGGTACGTTGAGCTGCGATACGTTTGGTTAGGTCAGGCTACGCTGCGTTAGCTAACGGTAGCTTTGACTTTTGCGCTACACACTGCTATTTTAGTGACTTCTGCGCTCTACTTACCCCACCATAATCTTGCCCGAGCCTCGGCAGGCCAGCAATTGTGGTCTCCGCAATTTGCTTTGTGTTATGTTACGTTCGGCTATGCTTCCACTTGCTATGTTGGAAAAGGATCGCTATTCTTTTGCGCTAAACATTGATATTCGTTGGATTTCAGCGCCCCACAGCGTTCCAGGATGTTCTGCTTGGCGTTGGAAATGCAAGCAATGGTGGTCACGGCGCGTTATGTTTCAATAGGCTGCGTTCGGTTAGGTTTTGTTGTGCTAAGCTTGGCCAGGGTAGCTTACACTTTTGTGCTATGCACAGATATTCCGTGGAATTCTGCGCTCTATTGTGATCGAGTATGCTCTGCTTGGCTCTGGGGAGAACAGCAATAGAGGTCTCGGTGCCTTACCTTGTGTTAAGTTATGCTTGAGTTGGCCAGGTTAGGTTGTGTTTGGCTATGGCAGCTGCGACTTTTGTGCAATACACTGTTATTCGGTTGATATCTGCGCTGTGCATTGTTCTACTAGCATCCATTACGATTCTTTCGGTCAGGAGAGGACAGCTAGCACTTTAGTCCTATAGTCTGCTCCTAGGTGGATTCTTGCGACCTTCAGTGCGCTAATGTTCTCAGCTTTGCTCACGCAAAGCCAGCATTAGTGGTATCGGCACGTTATGACGAGTCAGGTTACTTTCGGTTTGGTTGTGTCAGGATTGGTTTGGTCGGAATAGCTTTAACTTTTATACTGAACACTGGTATTCGTTGGATTAGTTTAGGTTGAGCTAAGTTTGGTCAGGATGGATTTGACTTTTATGCTATATACAGATATTAGGTCGATTTCTGCGCTCTAGTGTGCTCGAATGTGCCCTGCTTGGACATTGCGAGTCAAGCAATACGGGTCGTGGCACGTTTGGTAAGGCATGCTTACGCTTGGTTATGTATGGTTAGGATAAGTTTCGTCAGACTGGCATTGACTTGTGTGCTCTACTCTGCAACGCGGCACTTTAGGTTGAGTCAGGTTACGTTTGGTCTCGTTACATTTGGTTGGATTTGGAAGGGATAGATACGCATTTAGTGCTATAGTCAGTTATTTGTTGGACTTCTGGGCTCTAATGTGTTCTAGTATGGCCTGGCTGGCTCTGGGAAGGGCAGCAACTGCGGTCACGGCACGTTAGGTTTACTCAGGCTATGTTTGTTTATGTTGGACTGGTTTGGGTTGGGCACGAGCAGCTTTGACTTTCAAGGAATACAGCGCGATTCCATGGATTCCTATTGACTGTTGTGTTCTACACTGCAAAGCGGTGGATTTCAGCGCTCTACTGTCCTCTAACATGATCTGCTTGGCTCTAGGAAGGCCAGCAATAGAGATCCCGTCTCGTTAGATTTGGTTATTCTACGTTTGGTTAAGTTAGGCTTGGTGAGGTTCGGTTAAGGTATCATTGACTCTTATGTTTCGCACAGCCATTTGGTGGCATTCTGTGTTCTACTCTGCTCTAGTATACTCTGCTTTGCTCTGGGGATGCCAGCAGTAGTGGTCTGGGCGCGTAAGGTTATGTAATGTAGCGTTTGGTTATATTGGACTTGGATATGTTAGGTTAAGAGTGCTCTAATATTTTCAGCTTGTCTCTGTGAAGGCCAGCAATTGTGATCTCGGCACGTTACGTTGAGACAGGTTACGTTCGTTGAGGTTGGGTTAGGATATGTTTTGTCAGGATTGCGTCATCTTTTGTGCTGTAGACAGCTCTTCGATGTATCTCTACGCTCTACTGTGTTCTAGTATGTCCTGCTTTGCTCTGGGATAGACTGTTGTTCAGCGGATTTCTGCGCTCCACTGCGCTCTAGTATGTCCTGATTGGCACTGGGGTGACCAGAAGTACTGGTCGCGGCACATTTCTGATATACTCTGCGATTATATGGCCATCTGTGTTCTACTCTTCACTAACCTGTTCCGCTTGACTCTGTGGAGGCCAGCAATAGTGTTCGCGGCACGTTAGGTTGAGTTAGGTTGCGGTCAGCTATGTTACGGTTGGTTACGCTCTGAGATGATATCTTTGACCTTAGTCTAATAGTCTGCTATTAGGTGAATTTCTGCTCCCTAGGGTGCCTTAACGTTTTTTGGTTGCCTCTGGGAAGGACAGAAATAGTGGTCTCGACACGTTATGAATCCAGTGCTCCACTGTGCTCTAGCTTGACCTGCATGTCTCTGGGGAGGGCACCGATAGCGGTATCGCTAGGTTAGGTTGAGTTAGGCTATGTTTGGTTATGTTCAGTTTGTTAGGGTTAGGTTTGGGTATTTCTGACTTTTCAGATATACACTGTGATTTTATGGATTTCGGCATCCTACCCTCCGCTAACGCGTAACTAGGACGATTTCTGCTCCCTACAGTGCATTACTATTCATAGCTTGGGTCTGGGAAGGACAGCAACGGTAGTGTCGGCCTGTTATGCTGGGTCAGGTTACGTCCTGCTAGGTTTGGCTCGGATATGTTTGGTCAAGATAGCTTTAACTTTTGTGCTGCATACAGCTTTTCGGTGGATTCCTCAGCTCATCTGTGCTCTAATACGCTCTGCTTCGCTCTGGGGCGGACGGAAATAGTGGCCGTGGCACGTAATGTTTCGTTGCTCTACGTTTCGTATAGGCGAGTTTCGGTCTGGTTAGGTTAGGACATCATTGACACATGTGCTATACGCAGTTGTTCGGTGTATTCCTGCCTTCCACTTCGCGCTACACTTCTCTGATATACTCTGCTTGGCTCTAGCGAGGCCATCAATAGTGGTGGTGGCACGTTAGTTTGTGTTCTGTACGTTTGGTACTGTAACGATTGGTTAGGTCAGGATATGTTGTGTTTCACTTTTGTGCTACATACTAATTTTCGGTGGGTTTCTGCACTCTACTGTGCTCTAATATGCTCTGCTTTGCTGAACGGAGGCCGGAAATTGTGCCCGCGGCATGTTTGGCTGAATTAACTTACGTTTGACTAGTTTATGTTAGCATGGGTAAGGTTTCTGTAGCTTTGATTTTTCTGCCCTGCAATGTGAAGCTATGGACTCCTGCGCTGTATCGTGCGTTCTTCGATGGATTTCTGCGTTCTACGGTGTTATGATATGATGCGCATGACGCTGGTGAGACTAGCAATATTGGTTTCGGCACGCTACATTTAGTTAGGTTACGTTCGGTTATGTCACGATTGGGTAAGCTAGGAACTGGGGAGGGCAGCAATTGCGGTCTCGGCACGTCAGGTTGAGAATGGCTATGTTTCGTTATGTTCTGTTGACTTGGGTTAGGCTCGGGTAGCTTTAACTTTTCTGATATACACTGCGACTATATTGTTTTCTGCGTTATACCCTCCACTAGCGTGTTCCGCTTGACTATGGGGAGGACAGCAATAGTGGTGGCGGCACTTTAGGTTGAGTCAGGTTACGTTTGGTCTCGTTACATTTGGTTGGGTTTGGAAGGGATAGATACGCATTTAGTGCTCTAGTCTGTTATTTGTTGGACTTCTGGGCTCTAATGGGTTCTAGTATGGCCTGGCTGGCTCTGGGAAGGGCCGCAACTGCGGTCACGGCACGTTAGGTTTACTCAGGCTATGTTTGTCTATGTTGGAGTGGTTTGGGTTGGGCACGAGCAGCTTTGACTTTCAAGGAATACAGCGCGATTCCATGGATTCCTGAGTTCTACTCTCCACTAACTAGTTCTGCTCCACTCTGGGTAGGCTAGCAATACTGGTCGGGGCGCGTTAGTTTGAGTTAGGTTAGGTTTGGTCATGTTTCGGTTAGTATGTTAGGAGATAATAGCTTCGTCTTTAGTGCTGTAGTCTACTATTAGGTGGATTTCCGCGCCCTGGAGTGCTCTAATATTTTCAGCTTGTCTCTGTGAAGGCCAGGAATTGCGATCTCGGCACGTTACGTTGAGACAGGTTACGTTCGTTGAGGTTGGGTTAGGATATGTTTTGTCAGGATTGCTTCATCTCTTGTGCTGTAGACAGCTCTTCGATGTATCTCTACGCTCTACTGTGTTCTAGTATGTCCTGCTTTGCTCTGGGGAGGGCAGGCATAGCGGTCTCGGCACGTTGGTTAGAGAGTCTATGATTCGTTATGTTCCGTTGGTTTGGGTTAGGCACAGGTAGCTATGACTTTTAACGCTGCGGAGGCCAGCAATACTAATCGCGGCACGTTTGATTGTGTTATGTTACGTTTGATTAGGTCAGGTCTGTTTGTTTAGTTAGTATAGTATTGACGTTTTTGCGATACACTGCAATTCCGTTGATTTCAGAGTCTACATTGCTCCGCTGTACCCAGCTTGGATCACTTGAAGCCAGCTGCAGTGGTCGTCGGAACCTACGTTTGATTACGTTATGTTTGTTTATGTTACGTTTGGACAGGATAGGACGGGATAGCTCTGACTTTTGTGCTCTACACTGCTATTCGCCGCATTTCTTCAACCAACTGTGCTCTAATGTGTTTAGCTGGGCTCTGCGAGGGACAGCAATAGCGGTATCGGCGCGTTGCTTTGAGGATGGCTACGTTTCGTTAGGTTAGGTTAGGCAAGGTTTGATCGATGTATCTTCGACTTTTGTGTTATACACTCCCTTTCAGGAGATTTCTACTCTTTACATTGCCATACATTACTCTGATCGACTCTGGGGAGGACATTAATAGTGGTCCCGTCACTTTAGCTTGCTTTATGCAACGTCAGGTTATATTACGTTTGGTTAGGGTAGGAGATGGTAGCATGGCTTTTGTGCCATATACTGATATCCGGCGGACTTCTGCGGTCTACTGTGCTCTAATATGCTCTGCTTTAAGCGGAGGAGGCCAGCAATATTGGTTTCGGCACGTTAGGTCGGTATAGGCTACGTTTGGTTAAAGCGGACGGAAATAGTGGCCGTGGCACGTAATGTTTCGTTGCTCTACGTTTCGTACAGGCGAGTTTCGGTCTGGTTAGGTTAGGACATCATTGACACATGTGCTATACGCAGTTATTCGGTGTATTCCTGCCTTCCACTTCGCGCTACACTTCTCTGATATACTCTGCTTGGCTCTAGCGAGGCCATCAATAGTGGTGGTGGCACGTTAGTTTGTGTTCTGTACGTTTGGTACTGTAACGATTGGTTAGGTCAGGATGTGTTGTGTTTCACTTTTGTGCTACATACTAATTTTCGGTGGGTTTCTGCACTCTACTGTGCTCTAATATGCTCTGCTTTGCTGAACGGAGGCCGGAAATTGTGCCCGCGGCATGTTTGGCTGAATTAACTTACGTTTGACTAGTTTATGTTAGAAGTTAAGATAGGTTACATTTGGTTTTATTACGTTTGGATAGGTTAGGATAGTGTAGCGTCGATTTTTGTGACATGCACTGCTATTTAATGGATTTCTACGCTCTACCTTGCTCTAATATACTCAGCAAGCATGGGTAAGGTTTCTGTAGCTTTGATTTTTCTGCCCTGCAATGTGAAGCTATGGACTCCTGCGCTGTATCGTGCGTTCTTCGATGGATTTCTGCGTTCTACGGTGTTATGATATGATGCTCATGACGCTGGTGAGACTAGCAATATTGGTTTCGGCACGCTACATTTAGTTAGGTTACGTTCGGTTATGTCACGATTGGGTAAGCTAGGAAAGGGTAGCATTGACTTTTGTGCCATAAACTGCTATGCTGTGGATTTCTGCGCTCTGCTGTGCTCTATTATGCTCTGCGTGGCTGTGTGGAGGACGGTAATAGTGCTCTCGGCACGTTTGGTTGTGCTTTGATGCGTTTGGTAGTGTCATGATTTGTTGGGTTAGAAAATGGAACCTTTGCCTTTTGGGCTACATACTGCATTTCGGCGGATTTCTCAGCACTACTGTGCTCTAATATGCTCTGCTTGGCTCTGTGGAGGCCAGAAATAGTGTTCGCGACTTGTTAGGTTGTGTTAAGCTACGTTTGGTTAGTTTATGTTAGCATGCTAATGTCTGGATAGCTTCGATTTCTCTGCTATACACTACGGCATTTTCGGCGGTTTTCTCAGCACTACTGTGCTCTAATATGCTCTGCTTGGCTCTGTGCAGGCCAGAAATAGTGTTCGCGACTTGTTAGGTTGTGTTAAGTTACGTTTGGTTAGTTTATGTTAGCATGCTAATGTCTGGATAGCTTCGATTTCTCTGCTATACACTACGGCTATACGGATTTCTTCGCCCTACTCGCCTCCAATATGTATTTCGTGGCTCTCGGGAAGCCAGCAGTAGTGGTCCCGTCACGTTAGGAGGATACCTTCGACTTTTGTGCTGTACACTGAAATGAGGTGTACTTCTACGCCCTACTGCGCCCTAGTGTGATCCGCTTGTCTCTGTGGAGACCAGGAATAGTAATCTCGCGAAGATTGGTTGAGATAGGCTACGCTTGCTTAGGTTACGTTGGGAACTGTTTGGCTTGCGTACCTACGACTCTTCTGCCATGCGCTGCGATTCAATGGATTTCTCCTCTTTGCTCTCCTCTAATACATTCCGGTTGGCCCTGGGATCGCCATAAATAGTGGCCGCGGGGCGTTAGCCTGAGTTAGGCTACGTTCGGTTATGTTAAGTTTGGTTAGGTTAGGACAGGGTAGATCTGACTTTTCAGCTATTCACTGCTATTCGCTGGAAATATGCGCTCTACTGCGATCTAATATTCTCTGCTTGACTCTGCGGAGGATAGCAATAGTGGTCTGGGCACATTAGGTTTAGATAGGATACGTTTGGCTATGTTATGTTTGCTTTGGTTAGGTTTGGATAGTTTCGTCTTTTCTGGTCTACACTGCGATTCTATGGATTTCTGCGCTTAACTGTGCTCCGGTACGTTTCGCTTGGCATTGGCGAGGCCAGAAATAGTGGTCTGGCACGTAAGGCTCGGCAATGTTGCGGTTGGTTATGCTAGGTTTTGTTAGTTTAGGATAGGGTAACCTTGACTTTTGCGCTATACACCGCAATTTGGTAGATTCTTGCGTTCTGCATTGCTCTACTATACTCTGTTCGACCCTGGGGTTGCCAGCAATAGTGGACGTCACACGATTGGTTGAGTTATATTACGTTTGGCCAGGTTAGGATAGGCTGCATTTGGTCAACAGCAATAGTGGACATCACACGATTGGTTGAGTTGTATTACGTTTGGCCAGGTTAGGGTAGGCTGCATTTGGTCAGAACAACTTGGACATTTCGTAATGTGCTACTATGCGGACGATTCCTACACTCTGTTGCCTTCTAGCATATTATGATTGGTTCTGCGGTTGCCAGCAGTAGTGGTCCCGGGACGTTAGTTTTCGTCAGGTTATGTTAGGTTAGGTTAGGTTCGTCTGGGTTAGGTTATGGTAGCTTTGTTTTTTCTGCTATACATTGCCATTGCTTGGACTCCTGCGCTTTACTCTCCTTTAATATTTTCTGCTCGGCGATGTGGAGGCCAGCAATACTGGACTAGGCTCGTCGGGGTTAGTTAGTCTACGTTTGGTTGTGTCATGTTTGGCCAGTTAAGGTTAGGGTATCCACGGCGTTTGTGGCGATCGCTGCTATTTGGTGATTTCCTGCGCTCTACTGCGCTCTCGCATATTCTGCTTGGCTCTGGCGGTGTCATCAATAGGGGTCCAGGTACGTCAGTTTGAGTTAGGTTACGTTTGGTTATGTTACGCTTGGTTAGGTTAAGCTGAGACAGCTCTAACTATTCTGCTACCCACTTCTATTCGGAGGGATTCTGCGCACCACTGTGATCAGGCATACTCTGCTCCGCTCTGCGGAGGTCAAAAAGTGTGACCTTGGCGCCTTATGTATGGTTAGGTATGTTTGGGTTTGGACAGGATATATTTGACTTTCGTGCTGTGCACTGAGGGGCGGAGGATTTCTGTGCACCGCAGTACTCTTGTATCTTCTACTTCGCTCTGTGCAATCCAGCAATAGTGGCTCCGTCACGTTAGGTTATGTTAGGTTGCTTTTCATTATGTTACGCTTGGACAGGTTAGGATAGCGTAGTTTCGACATTTGCGCTATACACTGCAATCCGGCGAATTTCTGCGAGCTACATTTCTCTACTATACTCTGCCCGACTCTGGGGAGGCCAGTAATGGTGGTCCCGGCACGTTAGTTTGGCTAGGGTATGCTTGTTTGGGTTAGGTCATGATAGCTTATACATTCTCGGCAGAGACTGCTATTCGGTGGATTTCTGCGATCTACTGTGCTTGACTACACTCTGCTCGACTATGTGGAGGCCAGAAATTGTGGTCGCTGCACGTTATGTTTAGTTATGTTACGTTTGGTTATGTTACGAGTGGTTAGATTAGGAGCGGATAGCTTTGACTTTTGTGCTATACACTAACTTTCGGAGGACATCTGTGCTCCACTGTCGTCTGATATGCTCTGCTTGGCTCTGGCGATGCCAGTAATAGCGATATCGGCACATTAGGTTGAGTCGGGGTACGTTTGGCTATGTTACGTTACCTGTTGTTAGGTTTAGATAGCTTCGACCTTTCTCCCACAGACTGCAATTCTATGGATACCTGCCCTCTACTGCCATATAATGTGCTATGTGCGACCCAGTGAGGTCAGCAATACTGGTCACGGCACGTTAGGTCGCGTTAGATTACGTTTGGTTAGGTTAGGTTGGGATGTGTTAGGATAGTATAGCTCTGACTTATGAGCTATACACTGCTATTCGGTGGATATCTGCGCTCTACAGTGCTCCGATATGTTCCGCTTGGTACTGGGGAGGCCAGCATTGGTGGTCTGGGCACGTTAGGTTGGATAATGTTACGCTTGTATTTGTTACGCTTGGTTAGATGAGGATATGATAACCTTGACTCTTGTGTTATGCACTGCTATTCGGTGGGTTTCTGCGCTTTATATTGCTGTGATTTACGCTTCTGGACCCTGAGGTGGTCAGCATTAGTAGTCGTGATGCGATAGGTTGGGTTAGTTCACGCTTGGCTATGTTAGTTTAGGACAGGTTGTATCAGGATATATCTGACTTCTGTGCTATACGCTGCTATTTGGTGGCTCCCAGCGCTCTACAGTGTCTAGCATATTCTTCTTCGCTCTGGGGCTCCAGTAGTAGTGGTATTTGGGCGTTAGGTTAAGTTGCGCAACGTTTGGAGTTATAGATCAGGATATATCTGACTTCTGTGCTATACGCTGCTATTTGGTGACTCCCAGCGCTCTACAGTGTCTAGCATATTCTTCTTCTCTCTGGGGCTCCAGTAGTAGTGGTATTTGGGCGTTAGGTTAAGTTGCGCAACGTTTGGAGTTATTACGTTTGTGTTTGTTAGGATAGTGTAGCTACGACTTTAGTGCTATACCCAGCAATTCGATGGATTTCTACGCTCCGCATGGCACTACTATTCTCTACTCCACTCTGGTGAGGCCAGTAATGGTGGTCTTGGAACTTCAGCTTGAGCTATGCTACTTTTGGTACCTTTACGTTTGGTCAGGTTACGTTTGTACGAGTCACGTACGGATACCTTTGACTTTCTTGGCGTAGACTGTTATTCGGAGGATTTCTGCCCTCTACTGAGCTGTACTGTACTCTGCACGACTCTGGGGAGGCCAGTAATAATGGTCCCGGCTCGTTCGTTTGATATAGGTTACGTATGGTTATGTATGTTTGTTCAGGTTTGGTGAGGACAGTATTGTCTTTTGATATATATACTGCTATTCCGCTGACTCCTGCGCTGTACTGAGTCCTAATATGCTCTGCCTGGTACTGGGGAGCCCAGTAATAGTGGTCGAGGCACGTAAGGTTGAGTAATGTTACGTTACATTAGGTAAGATTTGGAAGGCTGGTTGGGATTCCTCTGACTTTTAAGCTGTAAACCGCCATTCGATGGATTCCTGCGCTCTACACTGCTCTACTATATTCTGCCCGACTCTGGGGTGGAGAGCGATAGTGGCCGTTGCACGTCAGGTTGTGCTAGGTTACGTTTGGTTTGTTTGGGTTAGGATAAGTTTGGCTTGTGTCGCATTAGCATTCGCGCTAAGCCCTGCTTTTCTGCGGATTTCAGTGGTTTACTGTGCACTACTACATTCCGCTGGGCTATGGGGATGACCGGAGGAGTGGTCGAGGCAAGTCATTATCAGATATGCTACGTTCGGTTAGGTTAGGTTAGGCCTAGTTATGCTAGGTTGTCTGCGGCTTTTGTGCTATTCATTGCAATACTGTGGGTTACTGCGCTATACTGTGCTCTGGTATATTCTGTTTGTCTCTGTGGATGCCAGCAATAGCGGTACAGTCGTGATAGGTTTGGTTAGTCTCCTCTCGTATGTGCTACGTATGGCTAGTTTAGGACAGACTACTCTGAACATTGTGCAATACACTATTATTCGGTAGATTGCTGCGCTCTAATGTGCTCTAATATGCTCCGCGTGGCCCTGTGAAAGACATCAATAGCGGTAGCGGCACTTCATGTTGAGTTACGCTACGTTCGGTTAGGTTACGTTAGGTCATGTTTGGTTAGTGTATCTACAGCTTTTGTGCGATACACAGCAATGAGGTGGATTTATGGCCGCTACTGTGCTCTAGTACATTCTGGTAGTCTCTGCGGATGCCTGCACTAGTGGTTTCGTCATGTTAGGTTGAGTTATGTTACGTTTGGTTATGTTACGTTTGGTTAGGTAAGGATAGGCTACTTTGACTTTTGTGCTATTCACTGCTGTTCGGTGGACTTCTGCGCTGTAATGGGCTCTATTATGCTCTGCTTGGCCCTGAGAGGCCAGCAATATTGGTCTCGTCACGTTATGTTGAACTACTCTTCGTTTGGGTATGTTAGGTTAGGCCAAGTTAGGTCAGGTTATGTTTCACTTTGGTGCCATACACCGCAATGCGGTCGATTTCTGTGCTCTGCTGTGCTCTAGTATTTTCTGTTTAGCCGTGGGAATGCCAGCAATATTGGCCTCGGCACGTTACATTGAGCTAGGTTGCGTTTGGTTAGTTTAGCTTTGGTGAAGTTCGGTAACGTTAGCTTTGACTTTCGTGTTAAACACTGATGTTCGGCGGATTTCTGCGCACTTCGGAGCTCTACTACCTTCTGCTTCGCCCCTGGCAGGCCGGCAATAGTGGCCTACGCGACAAGTTATGTTTAGGTAGTCTACTTTCGGTTAGGTTACGTCAGCATGGGTTAGGTCTGGATAGATTTGAGGTTCGTGTTGTACACAGCGATTCTATGGTCTTCTGCGCCCTATTGTCCGGTAGTAAGTTCTGCTCGACTCTGTGAAGGCGAGCAATGGCGGTCCGGGTACGATAGGTTATGTTATGTTACGTTTGGCTGTATTAAGAATGGATGCATTAGAATAGGTTACCTTTCACTTTTATGCTATACACTGCTTTTCGGTGGGCTACTGCGCTCCAGTGTGCTCTAGTATGTTCAGCTTGGCTCTGTGGTGACCAGCAATAGTGGTCTCGGCATGTTTGGTTGAGCTATACTGCGATCGGTTGTGTTTCGATTGGTGAGGTTATGGTATGATAGTTCAGACCTTTGTACGATACGCTCCCGTCCACGGACTTCAGCGCTTTATCCTGTTCCAATATTTTTTGCACTGCTCTTGGGAGGCCAGCAATAGTGGTCGCGGCACGTTACGTCGAGACAGACTTCGTTTCATTAGTTTGTGTTATGTTATGTGTGGTTAGGATGGATTCCGCTTTCTTACTATACGCTATTATCCGGCGGTTTCCTGTGATCTACTGTGCTCCTCTGTACGCTACTTTGACTTTTGTGTTTCACACTGCTATTCGGTGGATTCCTGCGCCCCGATGTGCCGAAATATGCTCTGCATAGCTTTACGGAGGCCAGCGATATTCGTGTAGTCACGTCACGTTTAGTTACCCTATGTTTGGAGAGGTTAGGAATGGTCAGGATAGGTCAGCGTATGTTTGACCTTTGTGCTATACACTGCAATGCGGTGGACTACTGCATTTTATTTCTTTTAATGTGATCTGCTTGGATCTAGTGAGGCCAGCAAAATTGGTCTCGTCACGTCATGTTTAGGTACGCTATGACTGGATAGGTGAGATAAGGCTACGTTATATCAGAGTATGCTTGACCTTTTTGCTATGCACTGCAATGCGGTAGATTTCTGCTCCCTGCTGTGCTCTAGTTTATTCTGCTTGGACCTGGGGAGGCCAGCAATCGTGGCCTGGGCACGTTAGGATGAGATATTCTACGTTTGGAAGTGTTACGTCTGGTGAGGTTAGCATAGGATTGCTTAGGCTTTTGGACTATACACTGCCGTCCGCGGAATTTTGCACTCTACTGCACTCTAATGTGCTCTGCTTGAATCTCTGTTGGCCAGTATTAGTGGTGTCGGCACGTCGTGGTGGGTAATGTTACGTATCGTTGCGTTGGGTTAGGATGGTTCGGTTAGGATTTCATTGACTTTTGCGCTATACACTGCTCTTCGGTGCATCTCCACGCTCTACATTGCTGTACTATGCTCCGCTCGTATAGGTGAGGCGTGCAGTCGTTTTCGTGTCACGTTAGTTTGAGTTAGGTTACGTCTCGTTTGATTAGGCTACGCTAATTTCGGTTAGGATAGCTTTGACTCTCGTACTTTACGCTATTATGTGTTGGATTCCTGTGGTCTACAGCGGTCGAAAATATTGTGCTTGGATTTGGGGACGCCTGCAGCAGTGCTCACGGCACATTATGTTGGGGCATGCTACCCTCCGTTAGGTTAGGTGAGATCAGGTTAGGTTTGGATATCTGCGACCTTTGTGTCGCACACTGCTCTCCGCGAATTTGTGCGCGCTACAGTTTTCTAATATTTTCTGCATGGTTCTGGGGAGGCCAGCAATGGCCGTCTCGGAACGTTAGGTTGGGTTACGTAACGTTTCGTTAGGCTAGGCTAGGCTGGATCTATAAGAGCATCTTTGGTTTTTGTACTCTATTCTGCAATTTGGTTGATTTTTGCGCACTACATTCCTCTACCATGCTCTGCACGACTCTGCGAAGGCCGGCAATAGTCGTCCCGTCATGTTAGTTTGAGTTAGGCTACGTTTGACTATGATACGTTCGGCTAGGTTAGGGTAGGCTACTATGACTTTTGCGCTGTACACAGCTATTCGATGGATTTCTGCCTTCCGCTGTGCTCTAATATGTTCTGCTCTGCTCTGGGGAGGCCAGAAATATTTGTCTCTACAGGTTAGGTTGAGATGCACTACGTATGGTTAGGATAGGTTAGACCAAGCTAGGTCAGTGAATCTCCGTCTTCTGCGCCATACACGGCTACTCGGTGGATTTCTGGGCTGTACATTGCTCTGCCATACTATGCTCGTCTCTGGGGAGGCGAGAAATAGTGGCTGTGGCACGTTAGCTTGAGTTAGGTTACGTTTGGTTAGGATATGGTGGCAAAGTTTGGTAAGCATGGCTTTCACTTTCGTAATGTACACAGCTTTCATGTGGATACCTGTGATCTAGGGTGCTCTACTATATCCAGCTTGGCTACGGGGATACCAGAAGTATCGGTCGCGGAATGTTGTGGTGAGAAATGCTACGTTTGGTTTGGTTCGGTTAGGTCTGGTGAGGTAAGCATAGCTTCCACTTTTGTGCTGTACACTGCCATTCGGTGGATATCTGCGCCTTTCATTTCTCGACTATATTCTGCTCGACTCAGGGAATTCGCGCAATAGCGGTCACGGTACGTTAGGATGAGTTAGTTTCCGTTTGGTCAGGTTACGTTTGCCGAGGTTAGGATAGGCTACTTTCGCTTTTGTACTGCACACTGCTATTCGGTGGATTTCTGCCCCCTACTTTGCTCTAATATGTTCTGCTTGCCTCTGGAGTGGCCGGTAATTGTGGTCTCGGCACGCATGTTTGAGTTATGTTACGTTTCGTTGGCTCAGGTTAGGAACGCCTGGACAGGATTTCTTTCACTTCTATGCTATACACTGCTACTGGGTGGATACCTACACGCTACATTGCTTTACTATACTCTGCTCGACTCTGGGGTGGCGCGCATTAGTGTTCGTGGCACGACAGTTTGTGTTATGCTACGCTTGGTTTGGTTAGGTTATGTTAAGTTTGATTGGGATAGCTCTGACTTTCGAGCTATACACAGATAGCCGGACGATTCCTGTGATCTACTGTGCCCTTCCATATTCTGGTTGGCTCTGGGGATGCTAGCAGCAGTGTACGCAGCACGACATGTTGAACTATGCTACGTATGGTTAGGTTAGGTTAGACCAAGTTAGGTTAGGGTATTCTCGACTCCTGCGCTAAACGCAGCTATGAGGTGGATATCTGCGCTCTACGTTGCTCTCCTATACGCGGCTCGACTCTGGGAAGGCGAGTAATAGCGGTCGTGGCACGTTAGGTAGGGTTGTGTTACGTATGGATAGGACAGGTTAGGTTAGTTTTTCTTCGGGGTAGCTCTCACTTTCGTGCCATACGCTGCTATTCGGTGGTTCTCTGCGACCTACTGTGCTTTACTATATTTTTCTTGGCTCAGGGGAAGCCGGAAACCAGGTTAGGTTAGGTTTTCTTCGGGGTAGCTCTCAATTTCGTGCCATACGCTGCTGTTCGGTGGTTCTCTGCGACCTACTGTGCTTTACTATATTTTTCTTGGCTCAGGGGAAGCCGGAAGCAGTGGGCGCGGCACGTTACGTTGAGCTGTGCTACGATCGGTAAGGTTACGTTAGGGCAGGTTAGGTAGTTTTATCTACGGCTTTTCTGCTATTCATGCAATGCGGTGGATTTCTGCGCTTTGGTGTGCTTTAGTATATTCTGCTTGGCTCTGGGATTCCAGCAATAGCGGTCGCGGTACGATAGGTTGATTTATGTTACGTTTGGTTATGTTGAGATTGGATTCATTAGGACATGGTAGCTTCGACTTTTGTGCTTTACACGGCTATTCGGTGGGCTTCTGCGCTCGAGTGGGCTCTAGTATATTCTGCTTGGTTCTGGGGATTCCAGCAATGGTGGTCCCGGCACCATGGGTTGAGCTATGGTACGTTCGGTTATGTCACTTTGGGTGAGGTTTGGGTAGGATAGTCTAGACTTTCGTGCTGTACACTGCTTTCCGCCACTCTCTGCGATATGTTTCGTTCCAACATCTTCTGCATGGCTCTGGGGAGGGCTGCCATAGTGGTCTCGGCACGATAGGCTGTGTGACGTTACGTTTGGTTATGACATATTTTGCCAAGTTTGGTCAGGGCATCACCTACTATTGTGCTATACGCTGCATTGCGGCGGATTTCTGCGGTCTACTGTGCTCTGGTATATTCCGGTTGGCTCTGGGGAGGCCAGTAATTGTGGTCTCGGCGCGTTAGATTGAGTTATGTTATGTTCTGTTAGGTTAGGCTAGGTTAATCTCGGCCATGTTATCCTAGACTTTCGTGACATACACTGCTATTCAGCGGGTATCTGCCCTCCACCGTGCTCTAGTATATTCTGCAGGGATCTGGGGTAGCCAGAGATTGTCGTCGCGGACGTTATGTTGAGTCATGTTACGTACGCTCATGCTACGTGTGCATATGTTTGGATAATGTAGCCTTGACTCTTGACCTATACATTGCTTTTCGGTGAATTCTTGGTTCTTACAGTGCTCTAACATATTCTGACTGTCCCTGACGAGGCCAGCAATATTGATCTCGTCACGCTACGTTACGTTACGCTACGTTAGGGTAGGTTTGGTTTGGTCACGTTTGGTTACGGTATCCTACACTTTTGTGCTGTGCGCAGCAATGCGTTGGATTCCAGCGCTCTGCGGTGCTCTAGTATATTCTGCCTGGCCCAGGGGAGGCCCGCAACAGTGGCCTCGGCGCGATAGGTTCATATATGTTACGTATGCTTATATTACGTTTGGTTATGTTAGGATGGGACAGGTCTCCCTTTTGCGCTACACACTGCAATTCGGTGGATTTCAGCCATGTAGTACGTTCCAATATGACTTGCTTGGCTCCGCGGATACCATCAATAGCAGTCGCGGCAACTAACTTTGGGATAGACTACGTTTGGCTAAGTTAGGTTAGATCATGTTAGGATACGGTGTCTTTGAACCATGCAATATACTCTGAATGCGGTGGATTTCTGCGCCCTACTGTGCTCTACTGTATTCTGCCTGGCTCTGTGGAGGCCAACAATAGTGACCTCCGCGCGATAGTTTCAGATAGGTTGCTTTCGGTTATGTTACGTTTGGCTAGGTTAGGATACGGTAGTCTTGGCTATTGGGCTGTATATTGCTCTTAGGTGGCTATCTGCTTTCTAAAGTGCTCTAGTATGTTTCGATTGGCTCTGGGGAGGCCAGCAATAGTGGTCTCGGCGCGTCAGGTTGCGTTATGCTGCGTTTGGTTCTGTTACGTTCAGTGTGATTAGGTTGGAATAGTGTAGACGTTTGTGCTATAAACAGCTATACGCTGATTTCTGCGCTCCACGGTGTTCTAATATCGCCTGCTTGGATCTGTCGAGGTCAGCAATCATGGTCGTGGCTTGTCAGGTTGTGCTAGGTCACGATCGGTTATGTTCGGATAGGCTCAGTATGCTTGGGATAGCTTCGACTTTCGTGCTATACGCTGCTATTCGGCGGATATCTGCTATCTAATGTGCTCTAATATGCTCTGCTTGGCTCTGGGGAGGGCAGTAATGGTGATCTTGGTACGTTAGGTTGAGTTGGGTTACGCTTCGTTAGGTTAGCTTGGGATGTCTCGGTCAGGATTTCTCAGGCTTTTGTGCTATAGGCTGCTATTCGGTGGATTTCTTCGCTATACATTGCTTTACTATACATATCTGGACTCTGGGGGAGGCGAGCAACCGTGTCCGCGGCACGTTAGGTTGGTTCATCCTACGTTCGTCTTGGTGCGGTTAGGGCAGGTTAGGGTAGGATATCTACGGCTTTTGAGCTATGCACTGCAATTCTGAGGCCTTCTGCGCTCCACAGTGCTGCAGTACATTCTGCTTGGCTCTGGGGATCCAGAAATATTTGCCTGGCCACGTTATATTGAGCTACACCACATTTGGATAGGGTAGGTGAGGTCAGGTTAGGTTAGGCTGTCTTTCACTTTTGTGATTTTCACTGCAATGCGGTGTATGTCTGCACTGCACTCTGCTCTGGCTTATTCTGCTCTTCGCTGTGGAGGCGAGCAATGATTGTCTCGTCATGTCAGGTTGAGTTAGATTACGGGTATCCAACATTTGATTAGGTTTGGATACTCTAGACTACACCTTTGTGCTATATTTTGCTATTCGGTGGATTTCTGCTATCTACTGCTCTATAACATGTTCTGCTTGGCTCTTGGGAGACCAACAATCGTGGTCTCTGCGTGTTAGGTCGGGTAGTGCTATGTTTGGTTAGGCTAAGTTAGGTTAAACACGGTCAGGTAATCTTTGACTTTCGTGCTATACTGTCCTATCCGGAGGATATCTGCGCTCTACTGCGCTCTACTATATTCTGCTTGGCCCTTGGGAGGGCAGCAGTAGCGGTCGCGGCACTTAATTTGGGTTAGGCTACGGTTGGCAAGGTCATGTTGACTTGGGTTAGGTTTGGACAGCTGTGACTATTGGGCAGCACGCTGCGATTCCATGGATTCCGGCGCCCCACTACAACATTTTCCGCTCGACCATGGGCAGGCCTGCAATTGTGGTCGCTGCAGGTTATGTTGAGATATGGTTCGATTCCTTCGGTTAGGTTAGGTGAGGATACGTCAGCATATCTTCGACTTTTGTGATGAACACTGCTACTCGGCGCGTTCTTGCGCTCTACGTTACTCTGCAGAACTCCGCTCGTATCTGGAGATGCGAGCAATAGTTGTTGCGGCACGTTAGGTTTCGCTATGTTACGTTTAGCCTGGTTAGGTTATGCCTAGTTTGGTTATGATAACTCTGCCTTTCGTGCTATACTTTGTTATTCCTTGGATTTCTGTGATTTACTGTGCTCTACTATATTCCGCTTGGATTTCTGCATGTCAGCAGCAGCGTCCGCGGGACGTTATTTTGGGGTCTGCTACGCTTGCTTTAGTTTAGTTAGGCCAGGTGAGGTCAGGATGCCTTCGGCTTTAGTGCTACTCTCTGCAATGCTGTGGATTTCTGCGCACAACTGTCATCTAGTACACTCTGCTTGTCTCTGTGGAGGCCACCAATAGTCATCCCGGCATGTTTGGTAGGGTTGTGTTGTGTTTGGGTATGTTACGTTTGGCTTCCTTAGAATAAGCTGCGTTGGCTTTTGTGATTTACGCAGCTATTCCCTGGATATCTGTGATCCACAGTGCTCTACTACGTTCTGAGCGGCCATGGGGAGACCAGGTGACGTGGTCGCAGCACGTTATGTTGTATTATGCTGCGTTCGGTTAGGTTAAGTTGACTCTGGCCATGGTAGGATGTCTACGCCTCTTGTGCCATTCACGACAATGCGGTAGACTTCTGCGCACTACTGCGCCCAAGTACATGCGGCTTGCCGCTGTGGACGGCAGGAATAATGGCCTCGTCATGTTATGATGCGTTAGGTTGTGTTTGGTTTTGTTAAGTCTTGTTAAGTTAGGATAGGCTACTATGACTTTTGCGCTGTACACTGCTATTCGGTGGATTCCTGCCTTCCGCTGTGCTCGAATATGTTCTGCTCGGCTCCCTGGAGGCCAGCAATGTTTGTCTCGTCATGTTAGGTAGAGTTAGACTATGTTCGTATATGTCACGTTTGGCTGGGTTAGAACAGGCTACTTTGACTTTCGTGCTAAACGCTGCTAGTACGCGGGCTTCTGCCCTCCAATGTGCTCTAATGTGCTATGCTTGGCTCTGGAGAGGCCAGTAATAGTGGTCTCGGCGGGTTAGGCTGAGCTATGTTACGTTTCGTTAGGTCAGGTTAGGAAGGTTCGGTCTGGATTTCTCCGAGCTATGTGCTGTACACTGCTATTTGGAGGATTGCCGTGATCTACATTGCTCTACTATACTCAGCACGCCCCTGGGTGGGCGAGCAATGGTGGTCGTGGCTCGTCATGTCATGTTAGGTTACGTTGGCTTACGATAAGTTAGGTTAAATTTGGTCAGGATAGTTTTACTTCCGTGCCATGCACTGTTGTCAATTGGATTTCTGTGATCTACTGTGCTCTGCTGCACTATGCTTGGCTCCTTGGAAGTCAGGAGAAGTGGACGCGGCACGCTGCGTTGGGCTTTGATACGTTCGCCTGTGTTACATTAGGTGAGGTTATCATCGTCTCATGTGCGATACACTGCTATTCGGTGGATCCCTGTGATCTACCCTGCTCTACTATAGTCTGCCTTGCTCTGGGTAGGCCTGAAGCATTGGCCGCGGCATGTTATGTTGAGGAATACTACGTTTTGGTAGGTTTTGTTAGGCCACATTGGGTCAGGATATCTACGGATTTTGTGCTATTCACTGCAATGCGGTGGATTTCAGCTCACTACTCTGCTCTAGTACATTCTGCTTCTCTCTGTGGAGGCCAGCAATAGTGGTCTCGTAATGTTAGGTTGAGTTAGGTTACGTTCGGTTGTGTTACGTTTGGCTGGGTTAGGAGA
>NW_016912482.1:56812-63438 GCF_001483705.2 Eufriesea mexicana
TCAGGTAAGGCTTGGGTATCTTTGACTTCTTTGGTATGCACTGCAACGCGGTTGATTTCTGCGATCTGCAGTATTCTGGTATATTTTGCTTCGCTCTGTGGAGACCAGCAAATTGGTCTCGGCACGATAGGCGGAGCTACGCTACGCTCGGTTATGTTATATTCGATGTGGTTAGGATAGGATAGTTTAGACTTTTGTGCTATACACCGCTATCCTCGAATTCCTGCGCTCTGCTGTTTTCTAAAACTTCCTTTTTGGCCTTGGGGAGGCCAACAACAGTGGTCCCGTCATATTAGGTTTAGCTAGACTACGTATGTATTTGTTACGTTTGGCATGGTTGGGATATGATACTATGACCTCTGTGCTGTACACTGCTGTTCGTAGGAATCCTGCGCTCTAATTTGCTGTAACATTCTACGCTTGAGCCCACGGGGGCCATCAATTGCGTTCGCGGAAAGTTATGTTGTGTTAGACTACGTTTGGCTATGTTAGGCCAGGGTAGCTTTGACTTCTGAGCTCTACACTGCTATACGTTGGATTTCTACGCTCTACTGGGCCCTAGTATGGTCAGCTTGTCTCTGGAGAGTCCAGCAATGACAGTCCCGTCACGAAAGTTTGAGTTATGCTACGCATGGCTTGACTAGGTTCGGATAGGTTTCGTTGTTATAGCTTTTTCTTTTGTGCTGTACAATGCTTTTCCATCCATATCTGTGCACTGCGTTGCTCTACTAGCATCCGATTGTCTCTGGAGAGGCCAGCCATTGTGGTCGTGGCATGCTTCGTTTGGCTAGGTTACGTTTGCTATGGTCAGGTTTGGTTAAGTTTGGTAACGGTGGCTTTGGCCTTTGCGCCATTCACTGTTTTTCGGTGGATTTCTGCGCTCTACATTGCTCCGCTATACTCTGCTGGACACAAGGATGTCCAGCATTAGTGGTTGTGGCAAGTTCGGCTGCGTTATGCTACGCTTTGTTTGGTCAGGTTACGGTAAGTTCGGTTAAGATCGCTTTGACTTTCGTGCAGTACACTGTTATTCGGTGGATTCCTGCCCTCTGCTGTGCTCTAGGCTGATCTGCTTGGCCTCGTGGCGTCCAGCAGCAGCGGTCACGGCAAGATGGGTTGAGATGTAATACGTCCGGCTACGTTGGGTAAAGTAGTGTTAAGTTAGGACAGCTCCGACTTTTGTGATACACAGTGCTATTCTATGGTCTTCGGCGCACCTCTGTGCGCAATCACGCTCCACCTGTCTCCGTAGACGCCAGTTGTAATGCCCTCAGCACTTTGGGTTGGGTTGCGTTTCGCTATGTAAGGTTAGGTTTGCTTACGTTTGGCAAGAATAGCTTTGACTTTTGCGCCATACACTGCTTTTCGGGCGATCTCAGCGTTCGACATTGCTCTGCTATAATCTGATTTGCTCTAGTCTGGCCAGCAATAGTGTTCCCGGCACGCTAGGATAAGTAATGTTACGTTTGGTTAAGTTAGGTTTGGTTAGGCTTTGTTAGGATATCTCTGACTTTTGTTCTATACTCTGCTATTTGGAGGCTTTCTGCTTTCTACGGTGCTCTAAGATGCTCTTCTTTGCGCTGGGGACGCCAGCGGTAGTGTTCTCGGCAGGTTACGTTCAGTTATCCTACTTTCGGTTAAGTTATGTTAGTATGTCTCTGACTTTTTTACTATATGCTGATTGTTGGAGGCCTTCGGCGCTCTAGTGTGCCCCAATATAATCTTCTCGGGTCTGGGCACGCCAGTAATAGTGGTCGCGGCACGTTAGGCTGGGTTAGGCTACGTTCGGTGACGTACATTCGGACAGTTTGGGATAGGTTGGCTTTGACTTTTGTGCTATACACTGCTATTAGGTGGATTCCTTTGCTCTGCTAGGCTCTAGTACATTCTGCTTGGCTACGAGGATGCCATCAGTATTGGTCTCGGCACGTTAGTCTGAGATATGTTGCGTTTGGTTATTATACGTTTGGTTAGGTTAGGACAGGGTAGCTTATACTTTTGAGCTGTACAGTGCAAGTCGGCATATTTCTGCGCTCTACAATACTGTAATATGCTCTGCTTGGCTCTGGGGTGGCCAGCAACAGTAACCTCGGCACCATATGTTGAGTAACGCTTCGTTCGGTTAGGTTAAGTTAGGACAGGTTGGGATGTGATATCTTCCCCTTTTTGCTATACACTGCAATGCGGTGGATTACTGCTCTCTACTTTTCTCTAGTATATTCTGCTTGGCTCTGGGAGGCATGCAATGGTGGTCTCGGCACGTTAGGATGCGTTAAGCTGCGTTCGGTTATGTTACGTTTCGCTATGCTAGGATATGGTAGCTCCGACTATTGTGCTACGCAATGCGATTCTATGGATATCAGCGCTCTACTCCCCTCTAATATGTTCTGCTTGGCTCGTGGAGGACAGCAATAGTGGTGTAGCCACTTTACGTTGTGTTTTGTTCGCTTGGGTATGTTACGTTTGGTTAAATTAGGATAGGATAGATTTGACGCTAGTGCTGTACAGTGCCTTTCTGTGGATTTCCGCGCTCTTCGTTGGTCTACTGTACTCTGCTCTTCCCTGGCTGGACCTGCAATAGCGGTCGTGGCATGATAACTTGACCTAGGTTACGTGTGGTCTGGTTAGGTTAGGCTACGTTTGGTTAGGATGACTTTATCTTTTGCGTTATACTCTGCTATTCGGTGGACTCCTGCGCTCTGCTGTCATTTCGTATGTACTGCTTGGCTCCGGAGAGGCCAGCAGTAGTGGTCTCGACTCTTTATGTTTAGATATCCTACGTCTGATTAGGGTAACTTATGGCAGGTTAGGTTAGGATATCTTAGACTTTTGTGCTTTACACTGCAATGCGGTGGATTACTGCGCTGTACTGCGTTCTAGTATATTCAGCATGGCTCTGTGGATGCAAGCAATTGTGGTCGCGACAGGTTCTGTTGAGCTTCATAAAGTTTGATTATGTTTGGATGGGTTGATCTAGGTTAGTGTGCGTTTGACTTATGTGCTCAAAACTGATCTTCTATGGACTTCAGTGATCTACTGTGCTGTAACATATTCTGCTTGTCTCCGGAGAGGCCAGCAATGGCGGTCGTGACGCGACAACTAAAGTTAGGTTACGTTTTGCTATGTTAGGTTTGGTTAGGTTTGGTTGGGGTGGCTTTGACTTTTGTGCTATACACAGCTGTTCAGTGTATTTCTGCGATATACATGGATCTAAATTGTCCAGCTTGGCACTGGGGATGCCAACAGTCGAAGTCTCTTCAAGTTAGGTTTATCTATTCTACGTTTGGCAAGGTTAGGTTAGGTCTGGCTTGGCTAGGATGACATCGACTTTTGTGCCATACATGATATCCGGTGAATTCCTGCGCTCTACAGTGATCTAGTATTATCTGCCTTGCGATTGGGAGACCAGAAATAGTAGCCGCGGCAGGTTAGCCTGTGTTAGGTTGCGTAAGTTTATGTTGCGTTTGGTAAGGTTAGGAGAGGATAGCTTTGGCTTTTCTCATATATGCAGCTACTCGGCGGATTTCGGCTCTCTACTGTGCTCTAGTGTGCTCATCTTGACTCCCGGAGGCCAGCAATTGTAGTCTCGGCACGTTGGATTGTGCTATGCAACGTTTGGTTATGTTGTGTTAGTCTTGGTTAGGTATGGATAGCTTTGACTTGCGTGGTGCAAACAGTTTTTCGGCGGATTTCGGCGATCTATTTTGTGCTAGTATACCCTGCTTAGCTATGGGGAGGCCAGCAATGGCGGTCTCGCCACGTTAGATTGAGATTGATACGTATGTCTATGCTACGTTAGGTAATGTTAGGACACGAGAGCTTTGTCTTTCTTGCCATACACCGCCATTCTGTGGATTTCTGCCCTCTGAATAGCCCTAACATGCACTGCGTGGCTCTTGGGAGGCATGCAATAGTGGCCTCTGCACGTTAGGTTGAGTTAAGCAACGTTCGGTTGTGTTAGGTATGGTTATATCAGGATAGGGTGACTTCGACTATTGTGATGAGCACTGTGTTTCTGTGCATTTCTGCGCACTACTCTTCTCTAATATCTTCTAATCGGCTCTGTGGGTGGCAGCATTAGTGGCGATGGCAGGACAGGATGATATAGGCTACGTTTGGTTGCGTTACGTATGGTCACGATAGGCTAGGACAGCTTTGACTTTCCTGACTTACACTGTTATACGGTTGATATTTCAACGCTCTTGAGTGCTGTATTGTGGTCTGCTTCGACCCATGGAAGCCAGCAATAGTGGCCGCGGAATGTTTGGTTGAGTTACGTGACGCTTGGATTGGCCAGGTTACGTTAGTATGGGTTAGGTTAGGGTATCTTTCACTTTTCTGCTATACATTGCCTTTCTATGGACTTCAGCGCTCTATGCTCCTCTAATATGTTCTGCTTGGCTACAGGGATGCCAGCAGTGGTGCTCTCGGCACGTAAGGCTGAGTTAGCCTGCGTTTGGTTATGTTACGATTGGTTAGGGTAGGAGAGCATAGCTTATACTTTTGTGCTGCTCTCTGCTATGCGGTGGATATCTGCGCCCAACATTGTTCTACTAAACTATGCTCGACTCACGGGAGTCCAGCCGTAGTGGTCGCGGCATGTAAGGATGTGTTATATTACGTTTGGCTTGGTTAGGTTGCATTGTGTTAGGTTAGGATAGCTTCGACTTTTGTGCTAAGCACTGCTCTTCTATGGACTTCTGCGATCTTCTGTGCGCTATCACATTCTGCCTTTCCCTGCGGACGGCAGTAATAGTGCTCCCGGCACGCTAGGTTGAGTTATGTCATGCTAGGCTGTGTCAGGTTTGGCTGAGCTTGGTTGAGACAGCTATGACTTTTGTGCTATACACTGCTATTCGGACGATTCCGGCGTTCTACATTGCTCTCCTATACTCTGCCTAGCTCTCGTGGGGCTAACAATAGCGGTCGTGGCACGTAATGTTGGAATAAGTTACGTCTGCTTGCCTTACGTTTGGTTTCGTCAGGAGAGGATAGCTTTGAATTTTGTGCTATGCACTGCTATTCGACGGATTTCTACGCTCTATCGTGCTCTAGTATATTATGCTTGGCTATGGGGAGTCAGCTGAATTGTTCTCTGCACGTTAGTCTTCGTTATGTTGCGTCTGGTTACGTTACGATTGGCTATGGTAGGAGAGCGAAGCTTAGACTTTTGTGCTGTTCTCTGCTATTCGGTGGATTTGTGCGCTCTACATTGCTCTACTATAATCTGCACGACTCTCGGTAGGACAACACTTGCGGTCTCGGTACGCTTGGTTGGGTTAGGTTACGCTTGGCTTGGCTAGGTTATGTCACGTTTGGTTTGTCTAACTTTGACTTTTGCCGTTGACACTGTGCTCTGATGTTCTCTGCTAGGCTGAAATATGCTGCGTATGGTTAGGTTAGGTTTGGTTTTGTTAGGATACGGCAGCTTTGATTTTTGTGCTATACCCTGCTATTCGGTGGATTTCTGCGCTCCACTTTGCACAAATATGCCTTGCTCGGTGCTGGCGAGGCCAGCAGAGGTGGTCTCAGTATGTTAGGTTGAGATAGGCTACGTTTAGCTGTGGTACGCTAGATTGGGTTAAGTGTGGATAGCTTTGACTTTCGTGGTATACACTGCTGTTCGGTGGATTTCAGCACTCTTCTGTGCTTCACTATGATCTGCTCGTTTCTAGGGAGGCCAGCAACAGTGGCCCTGCCGCGATATATCAAGTTAACTACGTCAGTTCTCTTACGTCTGGATTGGATAGGAGAGGATAGCATTGACTTTTGCGATATGCACTGAAATACGGTGGATTTCTGTGCTCTACACTGCTCTACTATACTCTGCTCCTGTATTTCGAGGCCAGTAATGGTGTTATCGGCACGTTAGGTTGAGTTAGGCTACATTTGGTTTGGCTATGTTAGTTTGTGTTATGTCTGGATACCTTTGACTTACGTGATATACACTGTTTTTCAGCGGCTTTCTGCGGTCTACTGTGTTCTAGTATGTTCAAGTTGGATCTGGGGAGGCAAGTAATATAGTGGCCTCGACGCGTTCGTTTGAGATTGATTACTTACCGTTATGAAATGTTCGGTTAGATTAGGATAGGATAGCCTTGACTTTTGTGCTATGCTCCTATAATGGGTGGATTTCTGCGCTGTACATTGTTCTAATATGCTCTGCTTGGCTCTGGGTGTCCAGCAATAGTGATTGCGGCAGGTTAGGTTTGGTTAGATTACGTTGGTCTACGTTAGGCTACGATGTGCTAGGTTAGGATATCTTCGACCTTTGTGATACACCATGCTATTCAATGGACATCTGCGCACTTCGGTGCGCTATCACACATTGCTTGTCTCTGTGGACGCCAGCAATATTGCACGCGGCACGTTTGGTAGACTAATGTTACGTTCGGTTATGTTAGGCTTGGTTATGCTTTACTAAAAGAGCTTTGACTTTTGTGTTATGCCTTTCTATCCGGAAGACTGCAGCGTTCACCATTGCTCTCCTGTACTCTGCTCAACTCACGTGAGGCCAGCAATAGCAGTCGTGGAACGTCAGTTTTTGTTACGTTACGCCTGCTCGTGTTACGCTTGACTACGTTAGGACAGTATAGCTTTGACTCTTGTGCTATACAATGCCATTC
>NW_016912483.1:0-2095 GCF_001483705.2 Eufriesea mexicana
TAGAATGGCTTTGGATCATGCATCATCAGTGGCAAATTTAATTCAACGGGTACAATACTGTGATGATGGTTGTACTACATATTGTGTCTGACATTACAGAACTCAGTACATCCACAAGCCGAGCCCTGCACGCTTTGGACTGAATTTTTCACTGTCGATATATATTCCATAGCAATTCTACAATGACAAGGGGCAGATACATAATCCCCACACAAATTAACAAGTGACAACGCAGTACTGCTCACAGGCGCCTTCCTTGTATTGTAGCCGTTGGATTACCTTGTTCACTGATGACGTGTATTCTAAAGAAGTTGTAAAACAATCAATGTATATGACGGTTATGGCAAGAAACATTTACAATTGACAGTACGTTACATAGTGCATACATTAACAGAGTTCTGTGACTGTTGGATCATCCTGATGAATGATGATCTACATCCTGGTGCAATTCTAGAATGACAAAAGACGGATACGTTATCCCACGAGGTATCAACGTTTGACAACGCAGTATTGAGTACAGCCATCATAATAACTATGTAGTCGTTGCACTACTTTGTTGATTCAGGGATAATCAATGTGTCGTTCGGTTATGGCTCGAGATACGTACAACAGACATTATATTGATTAGTACATCCACCAGCGGAGCTCTGTGGCCATTAGATTAATCTGTCCAATGATTATTTGGTCTTTGTAACAATTCCAGGGTAACAGTAAACTCATCCAACATCCCTCGACATATTAGCAGATCACAACGCATTGCTGAGTACAGGCATCATCTCAGTACTCCAGCTGTTGAACGTCCTTGTCCACTGACGACGTAAATTCCAACGTAATTGCAGAACAGCCTATGTATTGTACGGTTATGGCTAGATATGTTTACAACTGACGGACCACCACACAGTTCATTCACCAAAGGGGCACTTTTCCTGACGGAACAGTCTGTCCAATGATGACTCAGATACTGTGGCAGCTCTAGAATGAGAAGAGACGTATCCCTTAACCTACGAGACGTTAATAATAGACAACGCAGTACTGAGTGCTGCCATCGTCACAGTTGTACCCTTTGGAATATTTTCTTCATTGATGATTTAAATTCCCAAGGAATTCTAGAGTTATCGTTGTATATAGCGTTTATCTCTAGAGATGGTAACTATTGAGAGTACGGTAATCAGTACATCAATCAAGAGAGCACTATTACATTTGGATTAGTCTGCTCACTGATGATGTATATCCTACAGCAATTCTAGAATGAAGAGTGCAGTTCCATAATCCCTCGAGGTATTAACAAATGAGAACACAGTATTGAATACATTCATCATCACAGCATTGTAGACGTTGCATTAATTTGATCACAGATTGTTTATTTTCCAATCAATTCTAGAATGATCTATGTGTACTGCGGTTACGGCTCGGGGTATTTACGATTGGCAGTAGGGTACTACATACATATGTCAACCGTGCACTGTACCCGTAGCACTAATATGCTCAATGATGATTAAGATTCTGTAACAATTCTAGAATGACAAACTACATATCCATTGTCCATCGTGGTATAAAAGATTGAGAGCACAGTACGGTGTACAGCCATCGCCACAGTGATGTAAACGTTGCACATCTTGATGATGTAATCTCCAATGTAACTCCAGAGCAACCTATGTATAGCACGGTTGTGTCTAGTGACATATGCGATTGTCAGTACGGTGCTTAGTATACCTTCAACATACAGCTGTTGACATGCATTAATCTTTTCACTGGTGATGTGTATTGGGCAGCAATTTTAGAATAAGAAACGCAAATCCATAGTCCCACGATATTTCAACAGTTGACAACACAGAACTGACTACTGCCATCGTCACAGTGCTTTAGACGTAGGATTACCTTGGACATTGGCGATATAAATTCCGCAACAAATCTAGAATCATCTATATATATACCAGTTATGGATAGAGACTATTGCTTCTACCGTACTCAGAACATCCGCAAACAGAGCACTGTAACCGTCGTATTAAACCATTCACTAACGACCTGTATTCTATAGCAATTCGCGGATAGTCAATGGCCCATCAGTTATTGCTAGAGACATTAACAGTTGACA
>NW_016912483.1:3613-17958 GCF_001483705.2 Eufriesea mexicana
CACCTCCAGAACACTATAGACGATGGGATAATCCTTTCAGTGGTGACTTAAATACTGTGTCAAGTCTAGTATGGCAATAGGCACATCCACTATCGCTCGTGATATTAGCAACAGACAAAAGAGTACATAGTACAGTCGTCAGCTCAGTGCTGCAGAATTTCTATTAATTTCACCGCTGATGATTTAAGTACCACAGCAATTTAGCACAATCAATACCAGAATAAGTTATGGCTTGAGACATTTACAATTGGCAGTTCGATAATTAGTTCATCCACAAGCAGAACACTACAGCCGTTGGAAGAATCTGTCCACTAACGATTCAGGCTCCATAGCATTTCCAGAATGATCATCGGATAGATCGCACATAGGAAGTTATATTGATAAATGCCTGTGAAGGAATGTGTGTGTTCCTTGCTGTATACTATGGCTATTGCATTATTCTGTCCTCGGACAGTCTAAGTCCTTTAGTAATTCTAGAACAATCAATTGACAGAGCAATAGACGCTTGAGGTATTGGCATATGTCAATACTTGACTGTGCATACTCGTCATCATGGTACTACAGCTGCTGGATTAATCCCTTCGCTGATGATTTAAATTCCACAGCAATTCCAGCATAATTAATGTATAGAACAGCTATGTCTTGAAGTATTTACAATTGACATGATGGTACATATTACGTGTACCAACAGAACATTTTAGCTGTCGGATTAATCTGTTCACTGATTGATGGAATGCTATAGCAACTCTTGAGTGACATGGAACAGATACGTTATAGTTCCAGACATTAGCTATTGATAACACAGTGCTGAGTCCATCTATCAGGACTGTACCTCAGTCGTCGGATTAATTAGTTCATTGGTGACGGAAGCTCGTCTGCCATTATAGAATGATGAATGTATAGATCACGTATATCTTGAGACATTTACGGTTGTCAGTACGCTACTTAGTTCATCCACGGCCAGAGCATTGTAGCTGTCGTTTAACCAGTAGTCTAGTGATAGAAGCGCCATATCAACACTTGAATCATCAATGGATAATGCGGATATCGGTGGTGATATTGATGAATGACAATGCAGTACCGAGTGTTGCCATTAACGCTACGGTGTAGCCTTTACAGTAACATGTTCGCTGATTGAAATTCTATAACAGTTGTGGAAAGACAAAAGGGTGATCCATTACCGCTGGGGACATTAGCAACTAACTACTCAGTACTTAGTATAGCCATCATGACAATACTGTAGCCGTTATATAAATTTTTCCACTTACGATTATGTTGCCAGCAATTCGAGAATTATCAACGTATAGGCTGGTATTTAGCTGTACCAGTTTGCTGTACAGTTCTTAGAACATTCACCAACAATGCACTGCAGCATTTGAATTAATCTCTTCACTCAAGATTTATATTCTACAGCCATACTAGGATAACCAATGTGTAATACAGTTATGACTGTACGTTACTTAGCGCATCCATGGAGAGAGCTCATTATCCGGTAGGTTAGTCTGTTCGTTGATGGCTTAAACACTATAGCAACTCTAGAATGATCAACGGATAGAGCAATTGTCGCAGGCGTTATTGGCATATGTCAATGCATTACTGTGTATATCCATATACATATTTCTACAGCCAGTGTACATCAATGCAGTACTGTGCTGAGCCACCTGCAGATTTCTGCAGCTATCGTATTATTATAGTTACGAACATTTATAATTCCCAATGCAGTGCTGAGTACTGCAACCATTACTGCACTATAGCCATTGGATCATTCTATACACTGGTAACGTA
The DNA here is from genome assembly GCF_001483705.2 of Eufriesea mexicana. Lineage (NCBI taxonomy): Eukaryota > Metazoa > Arthropoda > Insecta > Hymenoptera > Apidae > Eufriesea > Eufriesea mexicana. Next base: position 5,399 of record NW_016912483.1, read on the forward strand.
AATTCTGTGGCAATTCGGGAATTACCAATTCATGGATTAATTATCGCTAGCGACAGTTCGACTTGACAATACGATACACGGAACGGACATCAAAACATGACTACATCCGATGGACTAATCTATTCACTGATGACGTAAATTCATCAGAAATTCTTGAGCGACAAATGAATAGATAAATTATCACCTGAGATATAGACATTTCGCAATGCAGTAATGAGTGTAGCCGTCCACACAGTCCTATTTCCATTGGACTACTCTATTCGCTGATCATCCGATATCTTTACCAATTCTTGAATGATCAAGGGATAAATCAATTACAGTAGGGGAAATTAACAAGTGACAATACACTTCTGGCTATAACCATCCACACGGTACTATAGCCAATGGAATAATCTATTCCCTGTTATCAAATCTGTACAACAATTATGGAAAGGTAAATGGATAGGTCGTTTACAGCTGGAGATATTGGCAAATGGCAATAAATTACAGAGCAATCTACACAGGACTACAGCAAGTGGATTAATTAATGCTGTGACATCCATCCATCAGTATGTTGTTCCGAAACTCTAGAATGTTCAATGGATAGAGTAATTGTCGCTAGGGACGTTGACAAATGTGTATACGCTACTGACTATAGCCATCTGCACAGAAATATATCTGACGGATTGATCTATACAATGATGAATTAGGTTCCATAGCTACTCTACAATAATCAACATACAGATCAATTATGTGCAGAGTACATTACAGTTGACAGCACGGTACTATGTACTGCCACCAATACGGAAATATTGCCATTGGATTAACCTATTCACTGACGACTTTAGATCTAGAGGGATTCTCAGAATGATCAAAAGGTATATCAATCGGAGCTGGAGATATAAGCAATTGACCATACGCTACTGATTATAGTCATCAATATAGTTCTACAGCCATTGTATTAACCAACTCCCTGCGCATATACGTTCTTCGAAAATTCCCGAATGAATAACGCCATTGAGTGAGTAACGCACAATTCATGCCTTTTCAGCGCAGTTTGAAAGATGCTTCAGGTATTTTTTAGAAAATTATCGGTTTCTTCGCGATGTAGTCCAGCTACTGCAGCAAAACTGCGCGAAACAGCGCAGAATAGCATTATTCGCTGATTAACACATCTTTCATGCATTATCAGCACAGCTTTTTTATAGCTTCAGTGCACTTTTGGAATAATTGGGTTTTTTGTGGTGAAGTTTCCTTTACTGCGTCAGAACTGCACAAAATAACACAATTTCAGTAATGACACACATTTCCAGCATTTGGAGTGTTGTTTGATCCCGCTTCCATCGAATCTTTAGAATACTTGCGATTTTTTGGCGAAGATTTACTACTGCCTTATAACTGCACAGGAATATTTCTTTTATTAATATCACAAATTTCATGCAATTTCGGTGTAATTTGACTACAGTTTCACCGAACCTTTGGAGTACCTCAGATTTTTTATTGCAAAGTTTTGCTACTGATTCAGATCTGCACCGAACAGCATTGTTTTAGTAGTATCACACACTTCATGCAATTTGAGCGCAGTTTGATTGCATTTGTTTCGTCTGCCAACCTTTACTGACAGGTATTGCGCGCCACATTACCTGCACATTACTCATTAAATATAAGAACCTATAGCCAAGGAGCGATCCAATAAAGGACCTGTACTCCATAAATACAAGGACCAGTAGCATATGTGTGATCCAGTAGTGTACGTATTATAACCGTATCATGAAAAGGTCGCGGGACCCGCACATCTGCTTTTCCAGCGCCAAGGCCACCTGTAAAGGCCGAGATGACGCGTCCGGCTTACGAGGGCACAGCTTCCGACCAGAAAAAGCGTACGAGTGTGCCATAGTGGCAAGGGAAGAAGCTTGGTCCCGCTCGCGCGCCGGTCACGTTACTCTCGTCTTACGATCCTCTCTCTTCGGTCTCGAATGATGGTCCTCTGAAATGAAAATATAAAATCACGAGTAATGCATTTTCTTATTCCGCGTTAATTTACCTCTATTTCAGTTATTACCATATGGTCTTCACTTAAGCTAAACAAGCATGTTAACGTTGCGTGTAACGTGATATCACCATTCTCGAAAGCAGTATTGACACTTCTTGGGTTTCAATTTGTGAACTTTACTCTCATGGTTGACATTGTCTCTATATTATTATCCAGATAGTTCTATGTAAATTACTCGCTGATTTACCATCGACCTAATAATATTAAACTGTATAGCTAACCAAAATTCGAAGTTATTTACTCCGAATGATGACAATACTATGAAATGTTAATTTAAATAGCAAGCTCAATCCATCAGCTAACATTAATTAAAATAACGAATTGCATAACGCTTCAACGCATTTAGCAAAATTATCGAGAACTACGAATCCAGCAATAAGTCCAAGCCATGCGTATAACCAAGCCTTTCCATAACAGACAACCCAGTAGTATAGGACGGAAATGAATGCAAAGAGCTTCCAAGTATATCAAGATAGAAATCGCCGGTGGAATCCTAAACGTAAGGAAGATCATACCGATGGCTCTCCGAGATCGAAACTGTCGCTAATTCTGGTACCCCTGCCCGTTGATTTATCTGTATAGCTTCTTGTTTTTCCGGCGCGAACGAGTGCCAAATGCATTCGAATCAAATCCGCGAAGCCGTGTATCCTCGCTCGCGCGCCCCTTTGCCAGGAGAATGTTGATATGCTGGCAGCACGACGCAGCTAATATTATACATTGTCGTCAGGACAGTCGGAAGCGCGCGTTATATACTTCCGTTTGGCGCCAGTTAGCATCAATACTGGCAAGGAGTCGCGGAGGAACTGCAATTTGACCGTGGAACATCATCGACCAAGTGCATATTCAACACTTTGCCCTCAGTGTTTCAATGGCGTTCCGAAGATTTCACACAGAAAATTCGGCGAAATTCTTTAAAGCAGGGCACGAGGCGTAGGGAAGTGGTTAATGCGTGGAACTGTTTAATTCCGACATTCCACGCATCGTCTTCTGATGTTTAACGCTAAACCTAACACTGGCTAGTTGACCTACGTACGAGGAAAGGCAAGAAGGATTTGGAATGATATAGGAAAGTTAATTAAACGTATACTGGAATCAATATCACGTGATCATGTGACCAAGACAACGATCGATTCAATGTGGAATTTCAATGAAAGGGTTTGGAAATGGTTTTGGACATGAACTTTGGCAGGTTTAGTATACGAGTTAACGCTAATTTTCTACACCACTCGATTAAGTCCATCACACTGATATGTTCACAAGAAACTGAGCATACTGATGTTACTGAACTTTAATTGCCAACCTACGTACACATTTCATTCTAAATTATATTTTGTCAATATATAAGATTTATTCAAATTCCGCGAGCGTTAAAATGCGCTCCATATAATTTCAGACTAATACGAGTTCAATTGATATTTATGAGATTTAGGATGAGAAACTCACGACAATGTAGACTCGTTATCGTAGTGTAAGCTGTTAGCGCCATGCGCTACTATGTATATCGTTCGCGTACCATCGTGAGTTTTACTTTCGTAGACCGGGATTGAATTTGTATTGACGCTGTATTACTGTAGAAGAGAGAGGCAGCTTCTCACTGAAAATTTGTAAAAATTGGACCACAGGTAGTTTCAACAGAAAAATATCTTTTTTGAATTACGTACAATTACTGTTTATAGAACCACTAAAGTCACGCCATGAACGTTAAAGCGCCATTTTTCGTTTCCAAGTGATTGCAGACTAGCTTTAAAGTAATTGTGAACGGGTTCAGAGTATAGTGGAATAACTTATTAGGATAGAAATAAACTACCAGTCAGAAATCGTATATTAAATTCCTTGGGGTCACTACAGTGGTCTAATTTTCACCAATTAGGAGCCCAGGAACTAATTTCTAGAAGAAACAGTATTCTTAAGACTTCCCCAACCATTTAACCGAAAGCACGTCTCCGCCTTCCACCACAAACGTATCCAAGACAAGGTTCGATCGAAGGACGCAAGTGTACGGCTTTACCATTTATATAGAGTCCGCAAGTTGTATTCTCGTACCTCTCCTCGCAAAATTATCACCGCTCAGTGGCAAATGTATCGTAGATCCGCGTTTGCACTTGGTTGCATGCAATGGAAGGTCATTGAACATAGAAACAAGTTGCTAGACAGAGTACTCTCTATGGAAATGCACTAGTTGCAAATACCATGTTTACAACGCAGGAATATAATAATGTCCTTGCGGTAGAACGCATAGCGGACACTAACGAATTGGCATTTTCCGATTGCAGACGGCGAGGCTAATATATACGCCGCGAGCCGAGGACTAGCAACAGGTCGCGGTGCTCCATAATAGCGTTGTACAGATTATTTTGTCCTATTACCTTTTGCATGGGTGCGAGGAGCATGGTTTCCGTGGGGCGTGTTCCACTCTACGGCATAGCGGCCTTTGTTTTTGGACAAAGCACAATCAGACGCCTCGTTCCAGCAATTTTCACACGAAACGTCCTCTCTACTATTAATTCCCTCGTCGTGGGAAAAACGCGCGAATAGGCCCGTGATTGGAAGAAATATGAGAGACTGGAATACGTTCGACTGTTCCAAATCGATACGTTCGTGCCGGGCTTGACGGAACCGTTGACCAGAATTTCTGCTGCAACGCTTATTCCCTAGTACTTACACGGCCATTTTTTTCGTGGATTTTGAAAGACCGTCGTCTCAATTTTTCTGAGTCAAGAAGCAGTTTCTCGGGAAAAATTAATATTATAATTGTTATTATCTACTGTAACTGGTGCGGCACGATTTTATCGTGTATGCAAATAATGGGAATATCTAGTCCCAGTAATTGCTTCTTCAATTGTTAATTTTGCGTTTTGTTCAGACAGTATTATGTATGAATATTGTTCATAGATACCGTGTTTGGTTACAGCATTACGTTCAATTACGATAAAATATTGTAAACAAGCTTTTCCAGCCTCTAAATTATCTTTACTCGTTTCTAAATGTCATACTTGCTCCAAAGCGTGAAAAATTACGCTGTCTTATATGAGAATTAGAATGAATGATTGAAGGATACGAAATTTTCGAAATAATACAGTAATAATTACGTAACGAATATCGAAAGGAAGCAATGTCCTAATTAATGGTACTCTAATTAAACCTCTATGACAAGAGACGTTATAACAAAAAGTGGGAAGATAAAGATAAAGAGTCAACTATTTATAACCTACCATACATATTCCAGATATTTTCGATACCTAAAAGAATTAAAATTCAGAGTTTCTACCATGTCAAATGTAACATTTTCATTTTCCTTTTTATATCCTACGATGTTTTACTTTCCATATACTTCTACCAAGTAATAATTAAAAGGATAACCTATTTCCTCCCACTCCGTATATCTACAGGAATGAAATATATTTCCATTTAATGCTAAACGTGCTGTGGAGTAAGCGTCTATTCACAAACCTTTAATTAAGTATTTCATATCTCTTAATAACCAGATTTCTCTTCCAATGCAGTAATATGATCAATCCTCCAGAATTTTCATTCAGTACATTTTTCCAACATTCGGAATTAGTATTCTTAACGTTGAAATTACGAAATTTCTAAATTACTAAGTTACTAAATTACTAAATTGTGGGATGGCGAGAGCTAGCGTTGCGCCACCAGAATTTGACAAAACAACAATAACGGAATGACACCATCCCAAAATCTAAAAATGACCATGCTTTATGCTTCTCCTGACCTGCGCTTCACATCCCCATAGGGAGCACGGAACTTAATTTTGTTTCACAAATTAACTTTTCCATATGCCTCCGGAAAATATTGGTCGGTTTATAAGTTGTCTTTGATGGCAATCACCGATTCGTGGTTTCTTTCTGAAATGGTATCCTACAGTATCCTGGATATGACAGTATCATTACTCGTCACTATTCGACATAAAGGGTAAGGAATACAGACCGTTCATGGGGAAAAAATTGAATAACGAGAATATTCGATAAATTTTTAATAGAGAAGTTGCTATAGAATGCCAGGTGCCGAATAGGAACCCACACCTTCCGGGAGAAATTTTGGATTAGTCCTGTTAATATTGAAATTACCATGCTAGAAACGACTAATTTAAAATTTGTCTTTATACAAAATTTATGATGGGGATTATTGTAGCGAATCGGAGAAAGAATCGTCCTTTTAGAGGAAGAAATTGCCTATCGGAGATTATCGACTGTCTTAGGACAGATTTGTAGAAACGGTATACCTATTCGAGGAGAAGAAATTTTGAATTAATTTTTATAATGTCGAAACTACTATTCTAGACGGCTCATCTACAATTCGTCATTATCCATCTTAACGGATAAAGACTATTGAATATAATTGCACAATATTCGACTACTCCTTGCTTAAAAAATACGAGCGGTATATGTTTTCTCTATGTCTAAATTTTCAAGATATCTACTTCCGTTCTACACAATAACATACTATTCTTACTTTCCAAACTTTTCAAAAAATTGATTATAATGTATTCTGAAATTTCTGTTTTTACGTTGCTATAAGGAAGCCCAATTATTTCTAGATTGAAATTGGAACTTCTAGACAACGCAAAAGAAATATCAATTACTCTAACGATGCATCAATGCACGATATCATCCCTTAACCAATGCGCCTTTTAAAAGCAAATCTTTAATGTATAGGTAACGACACCAATTTAAATAAGGAAATTTTTATCGGTTCATTCCGAAGGACTTTTCGCCTTCGCATTGCACAAGCAGTTTGTGAAAAGGAAATAGAATCGCGTGAAGTAATGGAGCTAGGGAATTGCTGGATTTCAGTGCATGGTCACTTTTAGCGGATTGCTTTCCAAGTCATATTACATCGATGGTGTTCCTTGCATGATGGTGGTATTCCTTGCAAGACACCACACGTCGAAGAATCTGACGCGAAAAATCAGCGTGCATTTTGAATTATGAATTACACGTCGATGTTACGCCTGCGTATCGTTTATTATTTATCGGAATTCCTACGATTGACAAATAGAATACACTAATAACACCCATTCTCCTATCGAATTATTTCCCTTTACTCGTGTCGTAAATTTCCCTTATTCGATTCACGATTTATACCCTTAAATAACCTATTCATTTAAGCCTATCTTAAATGTCTATATTTTATTTAAATTTGTTTCCTTTACTTATTTAGCATTTGTGACACTTCTATCCGTTGAAGCAAAGCTAAGCAATTTATTATAAATAATTGATACTCTTTAACATCTATATTTTGTATTATTTACAATTTACGCTCTTATCAGAATTCTATTCGAAGAGAATAAATGCAAAATTTGAAACGTGCATTGTTCTGATGTGGAAGGGTGGAAACAGAAGCGTGAGGATCAAAGAAAAATTTGAACTCTGATTCTTAACAACGTCTTTTACCGGAGCACGAATTACAAGTATTTCCTAAGCTATCACCAACGTCTGTTGTAAAGCGAGCTAGAATATTCGAGATATCAAGAGTTGCGCGGGAAGCGAGAGATTAGTGCATCCGCGCAACGTGTGAAACATTAACCAAGGGAAACGAAATAACGTTGAATAATAGTGTACATTAAAGGTACGTAGTTCGTAATTTTTTTAATGAAGGAGATGAAGAGTAGCAATTTATATTCTACTCTCGCTGAAAGTTCTACATCCCTTTTCTGCCACGCAGTGCGAAACTCTGGAAACATTGTGATCACTATGGAGGTCCTCTGCCTTGATCATTTTAAGTTGAATTTATAGGGGCTGAATAGTCTTTGGCAAATACGTTATAGAGAAAGTTACTTGGGAAATTAAATTTGGAAGTCTGGTCATCGGGGATCTTGTAATATGAGATAACGATTAGTACCTAAGAAATGGAAGAACGAAAAGGATGTATAATTAGAATAAATGATTATTAACGAATCTTCTTAAATTACTGCTTATATTGCCAGTAATATTAGTACGCATGTTATTTTTAGGTCATAACCTCTTTTATTTCTTATTTCAATTTTATATATCTAAGGATGAAATTTAAAAGGATGGTTGAAGGAAACGCTGAATCACTTTAAGAAATGATGTATGCGTGTCCTCCGGCTTGAAGTTTGTATTTGAAATTTAATAGTGGGGCAATTTTTCCAGTGAGTATATGGATTTAACCTGAAGGCATTTAATTAACCACGCAAGTATGTTCCAGTGCCAAGATTAGTTGCAAGAGTACGCAATTGGGTATTAATCGGACAAAAGTTATGAAACAAAACGTTATTAACCGCTTGGTTGAGAAATATAGCTTGACGTGTTCATTTTGTAGCCTGTTTCATTTTTCACTGTCTTCAGAATACCTTCAACAGAATCACAAATTTTTATATCAACTAATATTACGTCAAGTACATTTGGCACTGCAGAAAATATACCAGAATCTCAATTTGAATATTAATATTTTATTCAGTTCTTTATTATTCGTATTTCTCCAGATTCTTATCTAATAAGTAATTTTTAACGAAATTGTTTGCTAATTAAAATTAAATAATTCACACGCTTCCCTGAGAAATTTTATTACTGTCGTCTGTTATTATTAAATGTACTATTAATTAATTCAATGAAAAGGCATTCCATTTGGAGGATCCCGACCCTTACTATCAATACGAGAGGAACATACATCCAGATACTTATTTTATTCATAATTTTTATTACCATCTACGTAGGTTGTTTATGCCATTACTATAACTGCAGTCTCTGCTTCACGTCTTCACTGATATTTACCAGTATCTACAAGAATTACATTTAATCGACTGCCAATAATGTACCAATGTACTTATTTATATATTAAGGGCTCAAGGACGAAAATTGACCATAATGAACTACAATAATTAGGGAATCAACTTATTGCAGATAAGCTTGTTGTTATACCTCTGCCCCATTTCCATCAAATATCACGGGTTGTGAAAAAGTTAGAAACCAATTCTGATCTAAGTATTTCTCATTGTATACTATTCACGATAAGATGTGTTATTTTCATTATAAATGAAGGGAGGAGGAGAATATTATGAGCCATTTTTCGCAGGAAAGGAGATTTATAATCTAATATATTGCCTATCAGTTTTACGCCTTTATATATAATTTAGAAATCCAGTATGCGTTTTTGCCTTATTAAATGCGTAGGGAATTGTAGATTAAAAGGAGTTTCATTCAATCTAAAGGGTTTACAATTCTGTTACTTACAAACTTACATATTTGAACCTAATAAGGCAACTCTAGCTGTATTTATTTTTATTATTACCTCTAACAGCATAAGACCATAATGTAGCATCAGAATATTAGAATACAAATTATGTTACGCTAAGATATTTGAATATCCTGGTTTAACCAGTAAGATTTATCAAATTCAGGAATTAAAGAGGAATGGATATTTCTGGACAGTTCCTCTGTCGTTATACCTCCTTATCTACTGCAACACAAAAAGCGATTAGCCTAACAGGATGTTCTTGACAGAAGGAATTAAAAATACGGAACAGAGGTGTCACATAATGGATTATGTGCATTGAAATTCTAGCATCAATGTTTTCTATAAAAACATAACGGATATGCTATGTTTTCTTAGAATCCTGATACTTTTGAACCTAATGGATCAGTAAGAATAAATCATATTACCAAATAATGCCAGAATAAAAAATAATCGAAACACGAAATCATCAATACCTCAATACACAGCATACCATACATTTATACAATTTCCTTATATCAATTTTATATACTAAATTCGTATTCTCTAAAATAAATCTTAAGGTCAGTACTACCGAACCCGACGATGTAATGAAATCCTGACTTCCTGTTTCCATATGTATTCAAAAAATACCCTTTCTGCAATAAAATTATCCTTGATGTTTATCATTAAGGTAAGAGAATGATCATATGCACTCTCTTATCTTTATGCAATTGCTTCGTATAATATGTATACTATATTCAGATATAAGCTGCATCCCGGAAGCACCAATATTAAACAAGAGACACCCGCACAAATATATGCATATCAATTTCACGTCATGAATCCACTGCTGACGGACACTGAACCGAGTGTGCCTAACAATAATGAAAAAACGCGTGGCACAGATACACCTATATAAAGTTCCCAAACATTTCCATCAAGTTGTTTGTAACACAAACAATTTCTGATTACGAAACACTAATACTCAATGGTTAAATTCCAAATAACTGAAAACCGAGACGCAATCGAGATTTCACGGCGCGTATAGGTACTGGTCTTCGAATCCACGACATTTTAAACGTCCGGCATTGGATAACGAGAGAAAGTGGTAGAAAGCACATTTTATTATACATCCTGCCCCACATTCCCGTTTTACCAGTCCAAGAGGCATCATCACCTGCGATTAGCTACAAAAACGATGACACCCCTCGATGCATATTCGCTTACCATCCTTCGCTCAACTGTGAATTAGTTAGTGTTGTACCGCGTCCTCGGTACAGTGTGTCGCTAGAAGATCGGAATCACTGTATGCTTTATTGCCTCTCATTTACTGTTACATTTACTGTAACGGAAACATATATCTCCGTAGAGGATTCTGCCGTCCAATCTGCTAAATCCAATTCACTTTGTGACGATACTTGGACAGATACGTGGCGAGTGCAGAATTAGGCTCAGAAAGTTAAAGCGAAATAATTTCGTGCAGTGCCTGCAACAAGACGTATCCGAATCTCGTCAATTACGGTAATAGCAACAACAGTTAATCCTCTGCACTTTAAAAACATTTTTGGTTCTTCCATCTAAAGTGAATCCAGTCAGATCCAGTCCTGCATTGGAAGACACATTGCAATCAAAAATTTTATTTTGAAGAGAAAAATTAAAGGCATCTGCGAGTTTGCCTAAAGTGCTTTCTTATTCAGTGTTTTCATTTAACTGGTTATTGAAGATAAAGACAAATGACAAATTGCACATCAGCGAAATTGTTACCGTGGTACAATCGATGTGCAAAGGTTTGAGAAACTTTCGTGAGAGTAACATGTAATGAACAATTTCAAGTAATACTGTGGCATTAAAAATACTTATAGTATTATGTAATTATTATATAAGGAAGGGAATATAATAGAAAAATTGTAGAAAGTGAGTAAATATCGCATTTCAAAGTGTGGGTAATATTTGTATGAGTGAAGAGTTTATGATGGATCTAATAGTATCTATTTAAACAATTGTAATGTATACATGTAAATTGTACCACATATTCACTTATATTTTCGAAACGACATATTTCCGGCTTAAGAATTTTTACGTTGACAATCCCCTTTTGTAACCTACATTAATATTATAGTGCATACTTACTCTGACTATACGTGCATTTTTCAAGTTAGGCTTTAACGAATTCTATGATTCGTCCTATTAGATTCTACCGTATATATGCTTTTTAATTGTCGAAATCACTTCACTTCTCTTTGCATGACTCTTCATCCCATAGTACTTGCATATCCTAATATCACGTGAATTTTTACAATAGCTTGTGTTTCGTAGAATTTGCGTCTCCATTTTCACCTATTTTCCGAAAGTGTACTAACTGCTTCACAAATACCATAGTCAAATCCAATATCTGACTATACGTGCATTTTTCAAGTTAGGCTTTAACGAATTCTATGATTCGTCCTATTAGATTCTACCGTATATATGCTTTTTAATTGTCGAAATCACTTCACTTCTCTTTGCATGACTCTTCATCCCATAGTACTTGCATATCCTAATATCACGTGAATTTTTACAATAGCTTGTGTTTCGTAGAATTTGCGTCTCCATTTTCACCTATTTTCCGAAAGTGTACTAACTGCTTCACAAATACCATAGTCAAATCCAATATTATGAACGCTTTGAGCCATGAAGATTGCCTTATTATTCACCATATTGTGCAGACGTCATAGTGAAACGCTATTCGAGGCAGAAAATTTTGTTTCAGGAAGGAAAGGAAATTATAGATTGACGCTCTCTCGTCTTTAGCTTCTGAAGGAAGAAAACTACGTAATGAAATGCAGATTATTTATCCCTTTATATCGACGCCAGTAGAGTGCTGAGATGTCGAGTCCCACGTAACTCGTATTGTATAGAACAGAGTCGGAAACATGTTTTGCGTTCGAGGCTCGACGTACAAGTTCGAATCCAGACTAAAGGCTAGGGCTCCAGCGCGCGCGTTTCTGAAAAGCACGTCAAAGCGTACGAACAACTTCGTCCGAATGTGTGCTGTTCCAACTGGGATAAGATAAGGCTTATCAGACTCGCACGTTTGACCCCCACGGTAAGTATCTCCTTAGCGTTCCATGGCTTCGTTGCACGTAGGGCTTTCCGATATACTGCCCCGGCTATGCACGTGCAAGAAGAAAGGATCCCCTTTCTCATGAATTACATCGACGTCATTGGCCAATTGGATGCCAGACGGCTTAAATTACGAGGATAAATTACGAAGTAAGAACTGGATAAACGTTGGAGCCTCCTCCGAGTATGTATATGACAATGTATATTGGAAGAGCACCTCTGAGACAAATAG
>NW_016912484.1:0-576 GCF_001483705.2 Eufriesea mexicana
TAAAATTGAATTTTCCAGACAGATTCTATAGCATTGCAATGGCTATAGCGCGCCAATAGAATCCTTCCTCCGTATTTATGCAAAAAGCTAGCTCACCACGATATTAGACGAAAATGTTAATAAAATTGAATTTTCCAACCAGAGTCTAGATCAGTGAAATGGATATAACACGCCATTAGTATCTTTCCCCATTATTTATGCGGCAAAGGTAGCCCACCGCGATATTAGTCGAAATGTCAATAATATTGAATTTTCCAGCCAGATTCAATAGCATTTCAATGTCTATATCACGCCAATAGTATCTATCGTCCTTATATTTATGCAAGAAATTTAAGTCTCCACGATATTAGTCGAAAACGTCTTTAAAATTGTATTTTCCAGAGAGATTCTATAGCATTGCAATGGCTATAGCGCGCCAATAGAATCTCTCCTCCGTATTTATGCAAAAAAGATAGCTTACCACTATATTAGTAGGAAATGTTAATAAAATTGAATTTTCCAACCAGATTCTATATCAGTGAAATGGCTGTAGCACGCCAATAGTATATTTCCTCATTATTTATGCGGGAAAGGTAG
>NW_016912485.1:0-1094 GCF_001483705.2 Eufriesea mexicana
TGTAATTTTATTTTATTTTAACAACTGGAAATGTTTGTTTTGTAACTAATTTTTCCATAATCGTGGTTTTTTGAAGGTAGATGACTTTTTTATACTTTAAAATTGGAATATAAAATTGTGTCTTTTCATAAACACAGTTTACAGTAAAATGATAATTAATTTTAATTCTAATTTTTATATATTTTAATTTGCTTTTATTCTTCTCTGTGATTTTGTTCGCGAAGCACTGTAATCGGGTTCTTTATTTGGTATAGTATGTATTGATTTGGAGGTTATGTAGAGTTTTTCCTTTATTTGAATAAATCTCTTTTATGTTTTGTGGCGAATATCAGCCAGCTCTGTTGACGATGTTAAAGGTTCGGTAGCTATTGTAACAGGTTGTGTCTCTTTGACCTCTCTATGACTTTTTCCTTTGCAATGACCAGTTCTGTCATGCAGAAGCCTTCGCGACCCTCTCGTCCACTGCGATCCGAGCGCCGCCCTTCGTGGAGAGATCGTACTAGTCGAAAGCCATTGTTAAATTTACTAGAATGCTTGACACTAGACTAGACTAGATTTGACACTCGATTTTTCCAGATGACTAAATAATTTTCATATACCATTCATCTGTTGTAGATTATTTTATCTTGCTATTGGTTTACGTTAAAAATTAGAGGCATGCAACTATAAATTATCGAGAAATCCAAACATAACCTATGGAATAATTCTCAGGAATTTTAAATGCATCGTACACTAAAAATACCGATTTTTAAGGGAATTTAACAGTATTTGATTTTTTAATTTTTATTAAAAGCAATTATAATTTAGTTTACACGAAGTTTGTTGCAAATTTTCGAGAGAGGAGGGGGTAATCTTAAACGTGAAATATTAATTTCAGGTATTTAATAGTTTCTGATACATTATTGTTGTGTATATTTTATAAATATTGTATAAATATTGTTTAAATATAGACATTGTATATAGAAATCTGTCTATACAAATGGAAGTAAAAGAATCATTTTGCTATAGTAACTTTATCACTATATTATTTATAAAAAATCTCCCTTATTGCCTGGCTTATAAAAGATATTTATAATAATTATTTTTATAATTAT
>NW_016912485.1:1597-3193 GCF_001483705.2 Eufriesea mexicana
TTTTAGATACAACAAATGAAGAATGTCCAAAGTTTCGCTTCTTTTATTTTACTTCTTTGCGAAGCACTGTACTTCTAAGTAGAACAGATGGGTTTGTAAGAGTAAAGAAGCTAAACGTTTATATCGTCTTCTCTTCCTTTTATGAAATACAAGGCATTTGCGTGGATAGAAATGGACACCAATATCTTCCACGTTTTTCAACAGTTAACGCATCAGTATATTTAGATAAAAATATTTAAATAATGAAAACAACTCGCGATAAACTATTTTAAACAAAAAATTGATTGACACTTTCTAGAAAATTCTTCTCTCTCTCTCTCTCACTCTTATTAACCGTTGCATACCCATGTTTCCTCTTTGACGATTCTCACATAACTGTTTTATTCTGGCACATTCTTCTAAACATTTTTCAAACATCGTTCATACTAGACTGCACTCGCACGTATTATATTTATATCATCGCAAATGAGTTTCACTTGTTCAACCTCATTCGCATTCACACATATAAAACGAACACTCGCACTTATTGCTTATATTATACTATTATATTACTCACCAGATCCTCAGACCTAGTATAGAGGACCTATACTAGGTTCTGTTAGGTTAGGTTAGTGTTAAGCCTTGGAATGTCGTCCCGGTATTTCGTTCGGCCCTTTGTTTAGAAGAGACCGTGTGAAGGCTCTGAAATTTCTCAAGTACCATTGATGAGGCCCTAGGACCGCAATATCCCAAGTAGAAGGTTGTTTATATCCTTACTGTCAGCGCCCTTTAATTTCTTTAGCACCTAAGCCACCACTTAGGTAATCCGCAACAAACAACTATATATCACCCTTCAAGAAGACAAGTACAATTATCTAGATTGTTTAAACAACCACCACCACCGAAGGACGCTGAAGTTAACATACACCCCCAATATCATAGCAACCAATCAGCAGAGAGACCAGGATTATATAAACACCGAGAGATCAGGAAGCAGGAGAGTCAGTATCAGTCAGAGGAGTCAGTCAATAACATTCGAAGATTTCAGAAGAGTTATCCGAAAGTACTATATGAAATACAGTCCACTATAAACACAACGTTCCTCAAGAAATTTGGTTCGTCATTGTCGCGTCGCGTCGCGAGCGAAATTCTCGTATTTCCGACGGGTTGTAAGGCCGTCTCGCGACTACGACACGTGTTGCCCGCCAAATTAATATTGGGCAACTGTTTAAGTTGCACGAGCGGAAAAGAGTCGTGTCTACGACGGTCGACGTTTCAAAAAGAACCGTGACGTGTTGTTGATTCGAAGAGAACTGGTTCAAGAGAACCGATGTCTCTGATGTTCCGTATGGAAGTGGGTTAAGAGAGAACCCGTGTCTCTCGGATCTCGAACCGAACTGTTCGGAGAGAACCCGTGTCTCTCACAGCTCGTACCGAAGTGTGTTAAGAGAACCCGTGTCTCTCAGGGCTCGTACGGAAGTGAGCTCCTCGATCTTCCTAAGATCGGCCTTAGGAAAAATCGGGAGCTCGCCAAATATGATTGGCTGTTTTTGACCAAGGGCGTTCCCTTGGTTCGCGAATCCGTGACCTTGGAGAAAGGGAAGGTTCCCCCAAAAA
>NW_016912485.1:5018-6568 GCF_001483705.2 Eufriesea mexicana
GTTGAATGGACTTGGGCTCCTTCAAATTTTATAAGGAATCTGGTTGTTAATTTTGAAAGTGGCCTAACTCCATTCTTGGTAAGAAAACGCATATTATTCGCTTAATAATTGTCATTATTTTAATAGGAACTATAAATTTAACTCCTTTAGATACACTTAAGCAGTATGACTCATTAATATCCTGTACGTATATTTTTAATTGCATTGAAACACAAACCCTTAAGTATCTCAATTTAAGTATAAATGGACTTAGGCCACTTTCAAAATAAACGGCTCATATATTCTCTCTGTGTATTAATATATTTAAATTTCTATATATATATTTTTTTTTATTTAAAATTCTCGGAATGCAGGTAAAAAAAAGTATGAAGTCGGTGGATGAGAAATCGATCACAGCTTGTCTCGAGAATAATTGATCCCCGTGTCCTTCAGTAAATAATGAAGATCAAGGAGCAATACACCGAGCAGAAGGAAACTTGTCGGAAGTTAAAGAGTATAAAATTCATAGTGAGTTGAAGTTGCTCAATTCCGATGTCGTCTATTTCTGTTCACGAACAGAGTTCCTGTCAGACTTCCTGTGGAGCTATAAAAAATTACCTAAAAGAGTTACTCCTTGCAGCTTCTACTGACATCCCTAAGTTCTGAAATGATAATCTAAAACATCCAAACTTGAAGAAACTATCGCGAAACTCTCTGAGTTTTCTAAGAACAACGTTGATGTAGGTTTAATGAAACAATTTTAGAAAACCTTATCGATTACTTCGAATCTCACATTATTAAGATCCTTGCTAAATTCACGAAGTCCTGACTGTACAGCGAATAACCATATTTCGCAACTTTAATTTATTATCGATATTTAATTCAGCTTATTCATGTTACTATTACTTAATACTTATATTTATTGCTTATTACTTATTATTACTTATTGTAGATAGAAGTGGACACCCATATCTTCTCCGTTTTTCAACAGTTAACACGTTAGTATATTTAGAATATTGGAAAGAATATTAGAAGTTAACTTCAAATTCGAACTATTATCTTATGTTTTCCTTAATTTTATAAGACACTGGCTTTTTAGATACAACAAATGAAGAATGTCCAAAGTTTCGCTTCTTTTATTTTACTTCTTTGCGAAGCACTGTACTTCTAAGTAGAACAGATGGGTTTGTAAGAGTAAAGAAGCTAAACGTTTATATCGTCTTCTCTTCCTTTTATGAAATACAAGGCATTTGCGTGGATAGAAATGGACACCAATATCTTCCACGTTTCTCAACAGTTAACGCATCAGTATATTTAGATAAAAATATTTAAATAATGAAAACAACTCGCGATAAACTATTTTAAACAAAAAATTGATTGACACTTTCTAGAAAATTCTTCTCTCTCTCTCTCTCACTCTTATTAACCGTTACATACCCATGTTTCCTCTTTGACGATTCTCACATAACTGTTTTATTCTGGCACATTCTTCTAAACATTTTTCAAACATCGTTCATACTAGACTGCACTCGCACGTATTATATTTATATCATCGCAAATGAGTTTCACTT
>NW_016912485.1:6744-9891 GCF_001483705.2 Eufriesea mexicana
TTTCCGACGGGTTGTAAGGCCGTCTCGCGACTACGACACGTGTTGCCCGCCAAATTAATATTGGGCAACTGTTTAAGTTGCACGAGCAGAAAAGAGTCGTGTCTACGACGGTCGACGTTTCGAAAAGAACCGTGACGTGTTGTTGATTCGAAGAGAACTGGTTCAAGAGAACCGATGTCTCTGATGTTTCGTATGGAAGTGGGTTAAGAGAGAACCCGTGTCTCTCAGATCTCGAACCGAAGTGTTCGGAGAGAACCCGTGTCTCTCAGAGCTCGTACCGAAGTGTGTTAAGAGAACCCGTGTCTCTCAGGGCTCGTACGGAAGTGAGCTCCTCGATCTTCCTAAGATCGGCCTTAGGAAAAATCGGGAGCTCGCCAAATATGATTGGCTGTTTTTGACCAAGGGCGTTCCCTTGGTTCGCGAATCCGTGACCTTGGAGAAAGGGAAGGTTTCCCCAAAAACAACGATAGTGGAGGAAACCCTCTTCTCCAAGGTGGGGTACCTGGGGTCCACCCGCGCGCTGGTGACCCCATCGGTCGTTTATTACCCCTAGCGAGGGCCTGAGGCTTCCAACGTGTGCGGACCACGTGGAGCCCTCAGGCCTTTGTCAGCCAAGTCTTAAGAGCCGTCGCCTAATTTCGTTAAATTAGGGATTTCCAGGATTCTCGTGTTCCGCGACACGAGAAGTCAAAGAAAAAAGGTAAAGCGTTCAAACATGCTGAAGGCATGGCGCGGGAAATTCCGATGCCGAATTGTTCGACCCTAAGACCTGGCTGTTGGAAGACCGTAACGGGTCTTCCTTGTTCCACGACGGAACAGTCATTAACCGTCGCCAATTGAGGACGACCTATTGACGATACACAGTTAGGTATGGGTTAGATTTAAGGAGAATGGGGAATGTCTGAAAGTGACAATTTTCAGAAATAGAAAGTGGTCATGTGTGCACAGTGAACTGTAAGATAGGTGACTATTCTGAACCTAGACACGGATACAGGGATCAACTGATCCTCGAAGAAGGTTGAATCTATAGAATGATGATTGGCATTTGCAAATGGCCCAAAAGTGGAGTAAAATTGGTCGTCAGTTTTCTCGGTGGAATTATTGAATCTCATAATAATTATCAAATTAGCGACTCGTTGGGAACATTTGGACATTCAGCTGGGCACACGTAGATCAAAGCGAGAGAGGGTTGAAACAAACGGAAATTAATGCGTTCGAGTGGAAATCCGACGCTGACTTCTCGGGTCGCCTTGGACCAATTATACGTTTCTAAGAGGATCACGAAAGTGCATGGCTCCTACAAACCGATCCTTTGTGCCGGGAACAATAACAACTCACCGCAGTTATCCAATTCTCTGTCGGATAAGCGAATAATCAAATTACGGTGTTATTTGGATTTCCTTGTTCCGTGTGCGGCAAGATGAATCCCTTGGTTATTCGGTTAACCATTAATTAATATCCGAGTTCAATGTTCCATCTATATGTCGCAGTTTGATGATGAGAAATGTTGGAAGATCGTTTCTTTTTGTAGGTGTGTGACATGTGAATCAGAAAGTGAAATTTGGAAGTAATGAAATCTTAAATATTTGCTTTGTTTTTTTCTTCTTTGGGGTCTAAGAACGTGGGTTCCTTTACTAATCATGGAAGTAACAAATGGTCCAAAATGTAGTAAAATGTATTGCTTAAAATTTTATCAACTCTTGTATTAAGGTAAAAAGTATTCCAAAGTATTAAAAAGTATGTTTCAAATTTTATCGATTCTTGCATTAAATTAAAAAGTATTGTTTCAAATTTTATCAAGTCTTAAATTAAATTGGAAAATATTAAATGATATTGTTTCAAATTTTATCAACTCCTGAATTAAATTAAAAATTATTAAAAGGTATTGTTTCAAATTTTATCAATTCTTGTATTAAATTGAATATTGTTGAAAGGTATTGTTCATAATTTCATCAACTCTTGTATTAACTTAAAAACTGTTCAAAGGTATTAAAAATGTGTGCTTCAGATTTTATTAATTTTTGTATTTAACTAAAAGGTATTCAAAAATATTGTTCCAAATTTTATCAGTCCTTCTTTATTAAATTAGAAAGTAGTGTTTCAAATTTTATCAAGTCTTGAATTAATTTGAAAAATATTAAATGATATTGTTTCAAATTTTATCAACTCCTGAATTAAATTAAAAATTATTAAAAGGTATTGTTTCAAATCTTATCAACTCTTGTATTAAAAGGTACTAAAAGGTATTATTCATAATTTTATCAACTTTTGAATTAAATCAAAAAATATTAAAAAATGTGTTATATTACATTAAGACGTGTTAAGAAGTGTTTAAAATTTTATCAACTTTATATTAAATAAAAATGTATAACTGCACGATATTTTTACAGTATTTAATTTAAACTTGCATGAAAATTATATCTACCGAATATATAGCAATATTAATTACAATGAAAATTCTTATGTAATCAATAGACGAAGTAATTTTGAATAAAATAATAATTAAAATATTAAAACTATAGAAAACAATTATTATAAATTACGTATAATATATATTGTTATTATTCTGAATAAAACAATAACTTAAAAATCTAATCTAATTAAAATTACTGAAGAATTATTAAATAGCTAGAATATTATACATTTTCAGCCTGTTTCGAACAAAATTCTTCATTCTCCACGTACATCGTGCACAAACATTGAATTAAAATTTCTGTTTAATAACCTATATTCCATTAAATGAAACTAATAAATTTAAATCTCGAATTTCCCGCGTACGAAACTGTTATCCACTGTTTCCCAATAGCAACCATAATTTATCGTCAGCGTAGCGACTATTCGCGTCATATTTCTCAAAATACAAAAAATGAAAAATACATCGTCGGACAAAAGTACGAAATAGGAAAAAATCGTTTAAAATATCACGAGCTATCAATAAATTCTCCGTGAAACGAACTTGCATTTTTATATACACATTCGCACACATATATAATAGAACATACAGGGTCTCCCGGAAAAACTTGTACAAGCAAGCATCAATCACAAGCATAAAAAAATATGAAAGTAATATTATAAATAATATAATATAATATATATACAATACAATATAATATATTCTAATATAATATATTTACAATACAATATAAT
>NW_016912485.1:9967-12215 GCF_001483705.2 Eufriesea mexicana
AAATAATTTTTCTTTCTATATGACTTTCCCTAAATTTTTGCTAGGTAATTTTCGAGAAAATCGAATTCCAAAATTCGTGTTCCCTTTTTATATTCAGACGAGCATAACTTTGTATACATCAGAAAATAATGAAATATGATTGGTAAAATATTTTCCTTTCTTTTCTTTAATAGTGCATGAACATTATTATATATTAGTATCTTAGCACATTTTCAACTGGAATTTTCTATATTTTTATTTATTATTATCTATTATTTTTCTATATTCTATATTCTTTCGATTTTTTAAAATTTTTTTATGGGAAATCACATAGTCCCCAGTAGTACGTATCTTTCGGGGACACCGTGTATATATACACTGATATAAAAATCCGTTTTAGGCCAAGCGTAAAATTGGTGATCGCGAAACCCCGGCCCCGTTGTTCGTTTTCGATATTAATTTTATTCTATCGATTTCATTAACGGAGTTAACACTAGTTCCCGTGTGACAAAACACAAAAGCGAAGCACATCGATCGCTCAAACGAACCGTACACGTTTGCCAAAATATTGTAGCTAATTTCGGGAACGTTTTCCGACGCCTGTCAAAGCAGAGCGGCCCTGAAAACTCGAGATTAATTGGCGGGTTAATGAACCGTAGACGCATTTACAATGTTAATAAACCGAGAGCTGCAATTAAATCGTTAATGCAGCGGAAGGGCTTAAGGCGCGTGTACAACGAGCGTGGACGTATTTAAGAGGCAGCGATAAGTAGATGTATGAAACGTTTTCACCTTCGAACACGAGTGAGATTTGTGCTCGACTTTGAAATATCGCCAGAGTGTTATACGATCGAAAATATTCGAGTACTAATCCTCGAAAATGTAGCGTTCGTTGTATATTAACGTTTGAGAGCTTTGTTGTGAAATACGAGCATAATACAGAGCCGGTAAATGGGCTGAGTCGTAGGTTGGAAACGCTGGAAGGTGGGGGAAGAACTTCATTAGGCAGAATGGAATGGTATCCGCCGCTGTGTCACGTGGTGCGCGCTGGCGAGAGGGAGTGGGGACGCTTCTATTGTTTCAAGGTTACCTCCCTTTCTTTAGACGAAACTGTACTTCTTTTCGCGTATCCTTTAATGCGCCCATTTTGTCTCTTATTAAGAGTATTTAGTTAATGATGCTTAAAAATGTATTTTAAATTAGTTTAAGTGATATTTTATATTTAATTTTGTGGAATTTTGTGCATGAAATGTGAGGAAATGGAAAGGAATAGAAGTGTTTGCTAAATTTTGAAAATTTAAATTGAAGTACTGTTTTTTATTGGAATCTTTTGGTTAGAATGAGACGTGTAGTGAGATATGGAAGTTAACAAGAATGAAGAATTAGTAGTGAGTTATAATAGCATAGTAATTAAATAATAATGAAAAATAATATTTAACATTTCCACTTTCATGAGGTCGAAAAATTTGTGAAAATGATATTGTATAAAGAGTATGATATATGTAATAAGAAGAATATTCCAAGATTACATTAATAAAATTAGAAAAGTGATTAAAAGATGTATACGATATTTATATGATATTTATTGGAGTTATGGACCGTGGTGGCGCTAGTGAGTTAAATGGAAAATCGTCGTAAGGTTGCGTTAATAATTCATCTATTATTTTACTATCCTGATACAACATCTAACTATTTTACAATTTTTCTACTTTACTATTTTCTATTTTGCTATTTCTCTGTTCCCTTAATTCTTCATTTTACCATTTCAAAACACATCAAACTGCTTTTCATTTGCTCTGCATTGGTATGTCTACCATATTTTTAATAATGCATACGTCAGGTAACATTGAGTTGCATCACATTAACGTAAACACGTGTCAGCAAAGACTCCATTTGAAATGCTGTGAAACCTGAAGTGCCTTGAGGAAGTGTATCTTACATATTGCATGGAACCTTCGCACCAACACGTTTGCGTTAATGGAAAGCTACTCAGTGCCACTGCCGCTAGGGTCCTCTTTAAATAATTTATAACAGTTTAGTAATTTAATTTGTGCGGATAAATTCATGAACAGTTTGTTTCAATTTTAATTTCTCCTTACATCCTCATCATTGAAATTGCTACTTTGAAGAATTCTCCATTTTCTTAATATTTTTATCTCAATTATACTAGCAAATATAATTACTACAATATATTTTATAAATATATGTATTAAAATAAGTATGCTATAATATATTTTATATATTATTTTTTTCTGAAACTTATTATACA
>NW_016912485.1:12923-26060 GCF_001483705.2 Eufriesea mexicana
GCAATATACATACTTACAGTTAAATATAAAACTTAAAATTTAATATTAAATTTTAGAAATTATTTCACCCATGGGGAAGAACAAAACGACCGGAACATCGTGATTTCTTCAAATCCCTTTCACACACGCAAAATGTAGATGAGCAGTAAATTGTTTTGTAATTTATGTAGTTAAAAAATGTTTTGAATCGCATAAATTATGTTTTTGAAGTGTTGTAAAGATATATAAAATAAATTGAGTATTGTTTTTTCCAATTTGAAGCATCTTAAATTACGGTGAATGGACTTGGGCTGCTTCAAATTTTATAAGGAATCTGGTTGTTAATTTTGAAAGTGGCCTAACTCCATTCTTGGTAAGAAAACGCATATTATTCGCTTAATAATCGTCATTATTTTAATAGGAACTATAAATTTAACTCCTTTAGATACACTTAAGCAATATGACTCATTAATATCCTGTACGTATATTTTTAATTGCATTGAAACACAAACCCTTAAATATCTCAATTTAAGTATAAATGGATTTAGGCCACTTTCAAAATAAACGGCTAATATATATATATATATCACATTCAGTTATCTAAATAAAAAGATATATATCTTTTTGCCAGTAATTTAATTATTATAATTTGCAAACGATTTAATAAATTTTCCTCATTTTTCTCCTACTTTCTCGTACACTTTTATAATACCCCAGCGCAACGTTTCTCACGATTTAAAATGAAAATCGGGAAGAATGCAGGTACCTTGAGATCCACGATCACTGCTACCTGAGAAGCCCCAATGGTCCACGGCGTTTCAATGCAGCTTCGTCGACGACGTTTAAATCCCATTTATTTGATTGCTTCTAGTTTAATTGAGGTATCCCTCGCAAAATAGGATTTCGTCGAATGGATTCTCCCATCGATACTCTAAAGTGCGCGTTTGTATGCGAGAGACCCGGTCGGTGAAATCGATCGAAAATCAAATATTCGTCTGACAGCGAAGAAAGAGACGTAGCCCTCGTTCCTCCTTATTGGAATATCATTTGACCTCTACGTCGAAGATGTCCTCCATAAAACCAGCCTAACGACAGACATTCTTATACGCGGTACTAGGCATTTTAGCTAATAATGAATAAGAAATGACGAATTTAAAATTGCTGACTCGACTGTGCTACTTTCACTTGTTCGCCTGTTTTTCAGGTTAACGATTGTATGGTAATTCGGGGACAGAGTAGGGTGTATAAAAATCAGGGGAGCTCACATAAATTTTACTTCGATGTCGCTTTGTTACGATTGAATGGGAAGTGGAGCAAGTGAGTTGTAAAACTGTGGAAAAGTTTATTTTAATGAATTTTCTTCTTGTATAACGATTTTGATATCATAAATTTTCTATATAATCTTTCGTATAATTTTTAATAAATTTTTGATATAATAAAGGATTAAAAATCTGTGTTTTACCATTTTGCAATAGCATTTATGAAATTGGCAAAATAAATTGTAAGTGGATCATGTTCTTTGTGTACAATGTATTATGATTGGAATTATTTATTTAAACAATAAAATTATTTAACAATATTTGTCTTTTACAAATTCGTGAATATAAATTTTTCCTGAATTCTTATATTGAAGAATTCACTTTGCTGTTTGATTCTTTTGAAAATAATTTAATCGTCAAAATTTTCCTTAATTTGAAATTAATATAAATTTGTATGAAGTAAAACGGAGGTTCAAGAAATTGGAGTAATCGTATTTAAAAGTATTTCCAATTGTTTTATCAATAAAATTTAAATTTAACATTAATATAATCAATTGAAAATCTAGTAAATCTCTTAAGTTTGATTTAAATTATTATTATATATACCAAAAATTATTAATTTTTATTATTTACATTGTTACATTAGTTTAATATAATCAATTGAAAATCTAGTAAATCTCTTAAGTTTGATTTAAATTATTATTATATATACCAAAAATTATTAATTTTTATTATTTACATTGTTACATTAGTTTAATATAATCAATTGAAAATCTAGTAAATCTCTTAAGTTTGATTTAAATTATTATTATATATACCAAAAATTATTAATTTTTATTATTTACATTGTTACATTAGTTTAATATAATCAATTGAAAATCTAGTAAATCTCTTAAGTTTAATTTAAATTATTGTTATTATTAGACAGTTTTTAGCAGCTGTATTTTGTATCATTTTACTACTTGTTCCATAGCAGAACCCTCTTAGCTATAAAGTAGGAAAGAGTCTTTCTTGACACGCATAAAAGTTTTAGCTCTTTTATACTGCCATATAGTTATACTACATAGTATCGTTCCACTCTAAATCGATCATTTGTCGATGTCGACGTGAGGAATTTTTTCAACATGGGATATGACAATGTGCATATGAAATTAGGTGTGGTATAAATTATTACCATTTTATTTTCTGCAAAATTGTTCAACAAATGGAATTCTTTCATTTGATGATTTTAAACAATTTTTCCTACTCGTATGATTATTTATAAATTCTACAATCTATTTAATTAATCTAATTTCATTTTTTAAAAATTATTATCATTGTATATGTTATCACGAGTTGTAATAATACATTTTTATCTTGCAAACTAATTTTTTTAAAATTTTAACATCGTATTTCAGTAACAAATACTTTATATATTTACATACGTAAATGATAATTTTTTAAAAATGAATTTAAATAATTTTTCCTACTTTTATAATTATTTATAAATTCTAAAATCCATTTAACCATTTAATTTCATTTCTTTTAAATTATTATCATTATATATGTTATCACGAGTTGTAATAATACATTTTTATTTTGCAAATTAATTTTTTAAAGATTTGAACATCGTATTTCAGTAACAAATGCATTATATATTTACATACGTTATATACGTAACTTTAATACATGTATGTGACAGGACAATTTTAATTTTAGTACAGTTCTTTTCAATAAAAATTTTGATTTGCAGATCTAAATATGTGTTTCCAAGTTTTTTTTATAACTTTATTGGAAAAAAATATTTCCAATGTTGGTGTATATAATTGTTACACGATTTTTAATTAACGAATGAAATTTCGGAGCAAATGGAATACTTGCAAGAAATGTAAAAATTACGCAGTACAGTTGCATTAGAGCAAATAATGTTCCACGTATAAGAGTACTCTTCATTAAGGCCTCAACGCGACGTCCTTTTGAAATTATGCTATCCCGGTTTAAGCATTTTTCGTGCTTTGTCCACGAATCGAGATAATGGACTTCCCGTTCACGTGAAATGAGGGAAAGCGGCATTTCTTCTTTCGCTACGTCTTCTTTCTCTCATTAGCATTCCTAACGCAATATTTCTGGCTGGTCTCACTCATTGCTCTACCTCTTTATCGTCTCCCTTTTTTCTTCCACGCTTTGGCGAACTCCTCGTTCGCGTCAATTAAGGAAGAATTTGAGGCTGTGCCGTTTTTTCGTTGCTCCCCAACTTCAAAGAATTATTTCGAATTTTTCATCTTCGATCGGCCATGATCCCTAAATTTATTTCGATCTTCGATGGACGGGAAATGTTTCTTTCGTGTGGAAACCTGGAATGTATTATTATTATTAATAGATTGTATTATTTCTCGTTTGATTAATATATATACTGTGATGGAATGTTAGATAAAAATAAAAATATAATAATGATAATAATAAATATAATAATTTTATTGACTACAATACTGTGTTGATAAAAATATATTTAAAAAATCTAGATATATAAACTCTTATGGGCACACTATAATTAGATATATAAACTCTTATGGGCACACTATAATTAGATATATAAACTCTTATGGGCATACTAGGATTAGATATATATGTAAAGTCGTCATGTAACACATAAATAAATTTTTTTTTACTGATTACAATACTGTGGTGATAAAAGTATATTTAAAATATCTAAATATATAAACTCGTATGGATGCACTACAATTAAATATATAAATTCTTATGGGCACACTATAATTAGATATATAAACTCTTATGGGTATACTACAATTAGATATATAAATTCTTATGCGCACATTACAATTAGGTATATATAAGGTCGTGATATAACACATAAATAAATTAATTTTTTTGTTGACTACAAAACTATGATGATAAAAATATACCGTTCTATTTAGAAAACTGAAGACGACCTTGAAATCTCGAAAAATATAGCCCTAAGAAAAAAATTGCTTTCGTGATAATATTTGCCCCTTCAAAAAGAAAATTTTCTTCTTCACACATTTTTTTGTACCATTAAAACTAACAAAAATGTTTTAGGTTCTAGCCTAAGGCGATTCACCTCTTGTATATGGGGTGGTTGGTAAGTGGTGGTACAACCGAGAAGGGATTGAATCTACATTAAGAAGTAAGTCGAAAATGTAGGATAACATTTTTTCGTACGAGTCTTCTATGGAAAATATTTTTTCCCGCAGATTCAACCCCTGGTCGCCTGTACCACCAGTTATCGACCACCCTGTATGTATATATACATATATATACGTTTAACCACTTAAGATCCCTATTTGAAAGCATGAAACGGGTAAAAAGAACTCAATTTTGTCTTTTAATTTATAGGAAGCTCTTTATCGAAGACAATGTTATTACATTAAGAAAATATCACAATATTTAAAAATATTAAATGTTTAAATGAAAACTATGAAAAAAACATTGAAAATACACACCTGTAATATTACGGATGTGTACTCTTTTTCCACTAATGTTGATCAACGTAATATTACATACCTGGATGTTAATTGTTTAATATTTTATTTAAAAAATTAGTAAAAGGATATTAAACAATATTATAAGTTTTAACCCTTTGCACCCTCAGTCGCCATTTAATCAAATTCGGGCTGCTATCGGTACGAATTATTTGGAAAAAAACATTTTTTAATATGCCCAACAGATTGGGGCACCTATCGAAACAAAGAGGATATGCGACAAAATATTAAAAAATGTGTTTATTTAAATAAATTAGGGTTATATAATGTTCCGTCGTGGAACAAGGAAGACCCGTTACGGTCTTCCAACAGCCAGGTCTTAGGGTCTGTCAATTCGGCATCGGAATTTTCCGCTCCGTGCCTTCAGCATGTTTGAACGCTTTACCTTTTTTCTTTGACTTCTCGTGTCGCGGAACACGAGAATCCTGGAAATCCCCAATTTAACGAAATTAGGCGACGGCTCTTAAGACTTGGCTGACAATAGGCCTGAGGGCTCCACGTGGTCCGCACACGTTGGAAGCCTCAGGCCCTCGCTAGGGGTAATAAACGACCGATGGGGTCACCAGCGCGCGGGTGGACCCCAGGTACCCCACCTTGGAGGAGAGGGTTTCCTCCACTATCGTTGTTTTTCGGGGGAACCTTCCCTCACTCCAAAAGGTTCTCTTAACACACTTCGGTACGAGCTCTGAGAGACACGGGTTCTCTCCGAACACTTCGGTTCGAGATCTGAGAGACACGGGTTCTCTCTTAACCCACTTCCATACGAAACATCAGAGACATCGGTTCTCTTGAACCAGTTCTCTTCGAATCAACAACACGTCACGGTTCTTTTCGAAACGTCGACCGTCGTAGACACGACTCTTTTCCGCTCGTGCAACTTAAACAGTTGCCCAATATTAATTTGGCGGGCAACACGTGTCGTAGTCGCGAGACGGCCTTACAACCCGTCGGAAATACGAGAATTTCTATCGCGACGCGACGTGACATATAATGTTATTTATGCCAAGTGTCTGAATACTTTTGTGACGTGAAAATAGGGTATTATTTTATTTATAATTTGTTACAGTAAATCCATATAAATTTGTGGGGGTCGTCCTCCACCATCGTTTGAAGTCGGCTCGTCGCAGGTATCCTTGGTTGGTGTTGCTAGAAGGGACGCTAGGAAAAGGAAGGGATGCGTTTCGTCCCGGGCCTGCTAGCGGACTCATCAGTAAGACTTGCTTAGCAGGCCCTGCCTTAGACTTAGATACTATTGGAAGGTTTAGAAGTTATATATAGGAATTGGGAGTTTTTCGAGGACTTGTGGGAAAGTCTTCGAAGGCGGAGATCCATCTAGTGGCGAGGGCGAGAATGATGGTCGCTACAAATTTATTAAATAAAACACACGGTTTTGTTAACGTAAATAAACATCTTATCCCCAGAATAAATAACGAACACGATCCATGTATAAGTATCTGCGATACTAAGTGATTAATTCAGACATACCTTGGTGTCCGAATATTTTCGTGAGTCACTGTATATGTGTTACATTTATATACGCATTAAAGATCGGTAATTCTCGTCTTAGCCATGTTCCAGTCTCGAAAAGCTAGGGACACTAGCACCCGGTGTTAAGTGACTCTTCGAGGAGTCGAAACATTTATACCTTCGTACACGACACCCGACAGATTTTACAACCTGGCTGTACCTCTCTAACCAAATATACCAGCGCATCCATCCAGCCGGTCCAGCTCTCCGACGTGGGCGTTTATCTCGCAGACCGTGATGCGGGGAGCACTGTTATGACACCTCTTATGAAAGACGTACGCTCCAGCTGGTATTTTATTACCGTTCCTGCGAACTAGCGCCGCGAGCGCCGCGAGCGGTACGCGGGCGAACTAGAACCGGAGTGGGGTGGCGCTACACTCGCCGCGGTGGAAGTTTTGTCGATGTCAAGCAACTTCCGGCAAAGTTGCCGCGCGACATCGGCTGCCCGTGTTCCCTGGATCGTCGAACCATTTAATAGACTTACGTTTACACTCATCTCTATGGCCGCCATGAGTGAAAGAGACGCGGCAGGCGATGGAATATGTATGGGCTTAAATGGCGGGTTGATACTGTAACGTATAGCTCGGAGTTAGCTGAAACGCGAAATCGTCGTCGGATGCGGGGCCGTTATCTCGCAGTTTGACGAGCGATGAACAACTCTCTTCGGATCGTTTAGATTTTGTTGCTGATGACGTAATAAACGGGCTGGATATTACAAGGGAACGAAGTTTGAGTCTTGCTGTTGGAGTTGTGCAAGTGATTAACGGCCGTCTGGATAGTTATTCGCGACGTACCTTTTCTGATCATTTTCCACCTGCTTGTAGTTTCCAAGTGACTAGTTCAAACATTTTGAGATATTTAAAAGGACTATTACGTTATCTTTCATGTCACAAATGACTTTTCTTGTTTAGATTCTTACTATGTGTATAGTGCATCGTTGTTTGCATCGTCGATAATCAAAGAGGGATAAATTAACGAGTTCGTATTGGAAATGACTCTGGCTAATTTTTTATTATTTTGGAAGATAAAAAGAAAATATTCTATCATTTTCGAGATGAATTATACTTGTATACATAGTTGACTAAGGATGTTAGTTTTTATAATACAGATTCCATGATGGTCTGAGTCTTACTTCTAATAATTAAAATGAATTATTATTTAAAAATTTGAAAATATTGATATTAGTTACTTTTGACACGAATCCTTAAATTATTTTGTTTAGTATAGTATAGTATATTATAGTATATAGTATATATATAGTATAGAATACTATAGTATAGTATTATAGTTGAACAAAGGTTATGAAGAACGAATTTACAAAAACAAAAATCATACAGTGACATGATTACAATATATTATTATAGTAACCTTTAGATATATGATAGTATACATGTAAACATTTTTTGAGCAAAATAAGTGACGACATTCTACACATATAAAATCACTCATGAAATCATTTGAAATCAATAAATTCACGTTGTTTATATCCCATAATTCTATATTATATGCTCTTCATTATAAATTCAATTCAATTTCATTTAGCAGCACGTAAACTTTCTCATAACACTTTCACTATGTAAAATTTGGCCTCCATTATGTTAACAGATTAGTTGACCTGTGGGTCTGCTTTGTTGTGAGTGAAAGATAACAGTTTATAAATTATTGGCTTTTAATTGAAATTATCTTAAATTATTTCGTATACAAATTATTGTTAAACAAAATGAAGTCTTAATGGATGTCTATAATCACCTTTAACTCTTGGCAGACAACATTTGAGTCACCATTAAATAAAATTTAATTTCAGATCTTCGATAGGTAACATTCAGCCACCATTAAATGAAATTTCGAAAATCGGTATTAATTAATATATCAAATTTAAGATAATGTAACAGTGTGCGAGGGATCGAAATTAAATAATTCTATGTGTTAATTATTATACGATTTCTTATTTACAGCCATAAAGAATATCGTCAGCTTTATGGCAGAAAATTTTCTTTATTTTCTACTATTCTTTAGCCAAAAGATTGTCAAGTGCAAAGAGTTAATGCACAGCAGGTCTCCTAACCTCACATTTGGGTCTCCTAACCTCACATTTGGGTCTCCTAACCTCACATTTGGGTCTCCTAACCTCACATTTGGGTCTCCTAACCTCACATTTGGGTGTCCTAACCTCACATTTGGGTGTCCTAACCTCACATTTGGGTGTCCTAACCTCGCAACGACTAATTTGCCTACGTTGTGATATCTAAATGCACCTATTTGCTATTTTTAAATTTAATCTTTTGATTATTTTACTTGCCTCATATTATTTCACAAATCATCAGAAATTAACGACTGCTTTAATGCTTGATTCCTCCTATTCAATATCAATAGACGTACTCTAATCTTCCTCTTAGGATTAAGGGATTAGAGGGCACGTGCGTGACATTTGACCCTGGATGTATCGGATTTAATTATCCATGACTGACATACGAATGTACAGTCTACCTAAAGATAGACAAGTGTCAGGACGTGAACAGGATTCAGAACCAGACACTCGTGGCTTTTCAAAATGTGTACTTTTGGTTGAACAGGACTCTGCACGCATTAATTAAATCCTGTTTGATAATATACTTTATTGCTGCACATTTTGTCGTATAATAATATTACTGAAGGCAAGATAGGTTAGAATACGTGAGAAAAAGGATATACGAGTTAAGAGTAGAAGAATCGAGAACAAAGGCACACATGTACAGAGGAATATTTGGATACAGATTAGGATTCAGATTCATAACAGCACACAGCAAGACGGGATATTATACATTCTGCATTGAGTGCGACATTTCTAGGTAAATTTCTAACTCTGAAGTTAAGACCTTGTACTCTGATGGTACAGTAGTATCTCGATGGTAGACACAGAGTGGTTCTTCGTCATTTCCTGGAGCTACTTCGACTGATTGTGAGTGAATCTCTGTCTATATTACGAAGATAGATGGATCATGGTATGCATCATCAGACTGTTAAATTAATCTTTTCGTTCCTCTCTAGCTTTGATTGTTTCTTATTTTAACTAGTTAGTGAACTGAAGTATAATAACGTCAGCAATTCTGAGAACACTGAATCCTCGAAGAATAAATATTCTAGATAATAGAGTGCAGAGATGACTGGTCACCTAGCCTAGCTGATCCTTTATTCACACGTATTCTCATTATTGACTGAGTCAATCACGTCTACAAGTGTATTAGGTGATAAAGAACTAGAATGATTCTTTATTCTGATCCTTTACTGGCACATATTCTTGTTATTAGCTCAGTGAATCACGTCTACAAATGTATCAAGTGATAAGGAACTAGGCTGATCCTTGCAGAGCCTTTACTCACGCGTATTCTTGTTATTAGCTAAGTGAATCAAGCCTGTAAGTGTATCAGGCAATACAGAATTAGTTTGATGCTTTATTTGTACGTATTCTTATTATTAGCTGAGCAAATCATGTCTACAAGTGTATTAGGTGATAAAGAACTAGGCTGATTCTTTGTTCTAATCCTTTACTCACACGTATTTTAATTATTGGCTAAATGAATCACTCTAAAAATGTATCTGGTGATAAAGGACTAGGCTGATCTTTTGTTCCAACCCTTTACTTACACGTATTCTAATTATTGGCTAAGTGAATCACGTCTACAAATGTATCAAGTGATAAGGAACTAGGCTGATCCTTGCAGAGCCTTTACTCACGCGTATTCTTGTTATTAGCTAAGTGAATCAAGCCTGGAAGTGTATCAGGCAATACAGAATTAGTTTGATGCTTTATTTGTACGTATTCTTATTATTAGCTGAGTAAATCACGTCTACAAGTGTACTAGGTGATAAAGGACTAGGCTGATCCTTTGTTCTAATCCTTTACTCACACGTATTTTTATTATTGGCTAAATGAATCACTCTACAAGTGTATCAGTTGATAAGGAACTAGGCTGATTCCTTATTCTGATTCTTTACTTAGATGTATTCTAATTATTGACTAACTCAGTCATGTCTACAAGTGAATCAGATGATAAGAAACTAGGCTGATCCGTTGTTCTAATCCTTTACTCACACATATGTTTGTTATTGGCTAAATGAATCACTCTACAAGTGTATCAGGTGATAAAGAACTAGGCTGATCCTTTGTTCCAACCCTTTACTTACACGTATTCTATTTATTGGCTAAGTGAATCACGTCTACAAGTGTATCAGTTGATAAGGAACTAGGCTGATTCCTTATTCTGATTCTTTACTTAGATGTATTCTAATTATTGACTAACTCAGTCATGTCTACAAGTGAATCAGATGATAAGAAACTAGGCTGATCCGTTGTTCTAATCCTTTACTCACACATATGTTTGTTATTGGCTAAATGAATCACTCTACAAGTGTATCAGGTGATAAAGAACTAGGCTGATCCTTTGTTCCAACCATTTACTTACACGTATTCTATTTATTGGCTAAGTGAATCACGTCTACAAGTGTATCAGTTGATAAGGAACTAGGCTGATTCCTTATTCTGATTCTTTACTTAGATGTATTCTAATTATTGACTAACTCAGTCATGTCTACAAGTGAATCAGATGATAAGAAACTAGGCTGATCCGTTGTTCTAATCCTTTACTCACACATATGTTTGTTATTGGCTAAATGAATCACTCTACAAGTGTATCAGGTGATAAAGAACTAGGCTGATCCTTTGTTCCAACCATTTACTTACACGTATTCTATTTATTGGCTAAGTGAATCACGTCTACAAGTGTATCAGTTGATAAGGAACTAGGCTGATTCCTTATTCTGATCCTCCACTCACACGTATTCTTATTATTGGCTAAGCGTATCACCTCTACGAGTGTATCAGGTGATAAAGAACTAGGCTGATCCTTGCTGATCCTTTACTCACGCGTATTCTTGTTATTAGCTAAGTGAATCAGGCCTGTAAGTGTATCAGACGATTTAGAGCTAGTATCATCTTTTATTCTGATCTTTTATTCACACGTATTCTTATTATTGGTTAAATGCATCATGTCTATAGGTGTATCGGGTGATAAAGAACTAGGCTGATCTTTGCTGATCCTTTACTCACACGTATTTTTGTTATTACCTAAGTGAATCAGGGTCGTAAGTTTATCAGTCGATAAAAAACTAGTTTGATCATCTATTCACAGATTTCCCCATTATTAGCTAAGTGAATTAGGTCTACAAGCATATCAGGTAACATACAACACGAAAGACACGTATCTAGGTATGCAAAAATTGAAATTGTACTTATTGCGCAAATATCACAATTTCTGATTGAGAGATCACATATTTTTTGACCCATCATGAGAACCTGTAAATTACCTAGGAAACAAACATGCTTAGAACCTGAAAGTAAGATTTTGTATCATCCCATGCAACAAGCTATCTCTACATCGCAGCTGACGTTAATGTACAAATATAACACGAAAAGATTTCCTACAGAAATTTCTGAAATTGAATACCGTGAGCAAACATTTCATATTTCATTATCCTCTCTTCACTATGCCTCTCTGTTACGCTTAGCCGCTATTGACGCTCTTGAAAATCCAACCAAAGTCCAACAAACGAAGGGATTAAAAAATATCCTGCCGACCCCGATGAAGTCACGACGGAATTTAAAGCCAGAATTTTCAATGTTCGCCACGCTTTCGCCGTGCAAGTATCGCAACTAGATTCGCCTGAATCCTGTTACGCTACTATGCGGTCGGTGTTAATGCAGTCCGCAACAAATGACAAACAACAAGCTGCGTCAACGCGGTGTAGCAGCCACAGGGGCGAAATTCGCTCCGACGTGTGCTAGCGCGGCGGAGCGCGGCGCGTAAATGACGGTGGGTGGGGGATGACCGGTGGTGGGAGTCGCGCAGTGGTAGGGGTAGACCGGTAGTGGGAGTCGGCCTGTGGTGGGGGCTGGTGAAGGGTGAGCCGTGCAACGTGTAAACGCGCGCGCCCTGGAAATTTGCAAGTAAATGGCAATTAATCAGTGTCCGTATGAATGGGCCGGCGCCGTTAATTTGTCATTTCGCGCCGCGACAATTTGTATGTGACTGTCAACATCGTCGAATTCGGCCCCGTGCCATGCGTGCGGTAATATGTATATAGAAATACACGCGCGTGTGGATGCCTGCGCACGTAAATAATATATGTAAGTACGGGACAGAAAACGCGAGGGTTTCGCGCGGCTTTTGTACGTGTTGGCGGACAGCACGAGACTTCGCGATGATCGATGGAAGCTCTGAATTATTGGACGCACCGATTCAGCCATGTGAATGAAACTATCGGTACAATTGGTGTTCCGAGATGTCTAATTAGGAGGATACATTAAAAGTCTGCTCGAAAGTGATTAATCGGCGATGCTTTGCATAGTGGGTAATTTATTTTGTCATTAGAGATCATGTGTTCTGAAGTAATGTTTTGTAAATGTTATATTTTTTTTATAATCTGATAGATGTAATAAATAGTATGAGGAGAGTCAGTTGGAAAATTTTCAAAATTTTATACTGACAACTGTCCAACATTTTCAATACCATAAATGCACTTTTGCAAAAGTATAATCAAATTCGTCATTAAAAATATAACACTTTGAGTAAATATTGCACATACTTAGATGTTCAATCACAACAATGTAGAATATATAATTATATTAATTATTAAGAAAATTTTAACAGTAATTAAGTGGATATTAATTATACTTAACTTTATTAGTCATTTTTTAATAAAAATATCGTCATAATGAAATTATTTTTATTTTCAATTATTACATTAAATGAAACGCTGTATTTGCTATACCTAACTTCAACATACTTTTGTAATTAAAACTTCAGTTCTAAAAAAAAAAAAAAAAAAAAAAAAAA